>NC_034595.1:2994243-2999223 GCF_900095145.1 Mus pahari
TGGTTTTTCGAGACAGGGTTTCTCTGTATAGCCCTGGCTGTCCTGGAACTCACTTTGTAGACCAGGCTGGCCTCAAACTCAGAAATCCACCTGCCTCTGTGGCACTCTTAACTTGCCTGTCCTTCTCAAGGCAGCCCGTGCATTCATACGCCCCTTATCCTCACAATGTCCTGGGCTGCTTATGTATTTGTGCGTTTGGTTCTCCAACCCCTGCCTGTTAATCAGGAGCAAATCAGTCCCTGACAGGCTTAAAGAGCAACAAGACGTGTGCCTGTGATGTGCTGGAAGATGGAAATTGTCATTTCTTCCCCTTCAAGACCCAGGGTGCTGACAAGTCTTATCCCTGCCAGATCCAAGGGGACCGGGAAGGGCAAGGATTCCATACCTTTGTTATCTGTGACACCTGGAAGGTTTAATTTTTTTTTTTAAAGCATCATTTGTTAACAAAATTTCATATTCCTGCACCTGAGGCTGAGTTAAATCCCCTCATGAATATGTCATGTCTTCTAATTGTGGTTATTTAGTTCTACAAAAATAAAAATAAAACACATCTCTTCTCCAAAGAAGTCCCCAGAAAGCAGCCTAATTAATGTTTACACATCCCGTCCCTTTGTCAGGCTACCTGCCATTTTATCAATGTAACTGACCTCACTGGAGGCCCAGGGCGGCCTGTGGTAACAGAGCTTGGCTGCACTGTGGCTTCTTAAATTAAGTAGAGATGTTTGGTTTCTTAAAAGAAATAAATGACTGCTCAAAACTAAAATCTTACCTATCAATTGTGAGCCCCTCTTATTGTCATGAAGATCCATGGAGATGCCATACTCCATGTGTCCGTGGAGATAGCCGACACCCTTCCCTTAAAGCCACACAGTTCATGTGCACCGTATGAAGCGCGAGGCTCCCTCTCCCTGCCTCCACCATTTAGCAGAACTGTAGCCACCCAGATGTTTCCACCTTCTGAAGGGTAACCCATGTCCCAGACCGTCCACTCGATAGCCCCTGTCAATCACCTTGAGTGGCATTTCCTAGCACCTGTGTGGACCCCAGCCCTCAGTTATGACCACTGTCAAGCTAGTCTACAGCATCAGTAGAGCGCATTCAAGAGTCAGCAATTGGCAGAGGTACAGCAAAACCAGAGCCAATCAAAACAGGACTTACCCCAACCTACCCGGCTGTGTTGTCTGTGACCCAGCGGGCTCCCAATTAGAGGCATTTCACACAGAAGAGGAGTTTAGCGGGCTTCCAAACCCCCAGCATGGCTTCGCTCGGCCTCTCCCTCATCACTCCACTTTTAATGGACTTGCAAGTAGTGACCAGATTGTCTGGCTGAGTGTGAGGAAGGATCTAATCCGGGAAGCTGATACATCCGGTGTCAGCACAGCAAGCCAGGCTGGCTCCTCCCTCCCTGCACACCAGGGACCTGCTCACCTTAGCACTAGAAGAGATTCCTCCACACAGAACTCACAGCTTTTATGTAGGCACTCTACTATAATATTTCTCCTGTGACAGGCTAGGTTTCTCTGCTCTTAGCTGTCCCCTCCTGGGTAGAAAATTCCACCCACAGTGGACCTGAGGCCTACAGTCTTCATTCTGTGTCCTCAGTGCCCATAGAGAAGAGCCTCAGAAAATGTTAGGATCTTCCTTCTTCTTTCCCTTGGGATCCCTACAATTAGGGATCAAATAAGTCCTGGCCACAGCCCCTCTCTGTTCCTGGTGTAAGCTAGCTCTCTGAGACTGCTGACTGGCTTGCCCTTCCCGGCCTCTCCTGCTACACTTTTTCATACTGTGGCCCACAGGCTGAGCTGAGCCACTGGTGCACTCACTGCTGGTGCCTGGCCCTTGAAGAGTGACACAGAGGCCTCACTTGCAAAGGGTTTCTGGAGCTGTGAGGTATCTGCAGATTTCCCTGTCATCGTCTCTGTTGGTGATGGTCTGTTTATAAGTAGAGCAGATTCGAGGCCGTCCCTGTGACCGTGGTCCTTAGTGGCATTCTGCTGTGCTTTTCAGAGCAGGAAAGAAAGGGGTGGGCTTCTGTTAGCTCCAGGAAAAGCGGAATCTGTAAATCACACAGACCAGCAACCTGGTTAGGTGGTGTAGCAGTCTGTGATGGCTTTAGGCTACATTCTATCAGGCCTGGTCCAGGGAGGTGGCTGCTGTTACATTTAGAGGCCCATCTCAGAAAGTGCACCCTGTATCCCTCCTGTGGTGTGGCAGCTCCTCTTGACATTTCAGTCCACCTTGATGACTCTCAAGCAAGCGAGGCTTTTTTTACTTTTTCCTCTTCTTTGGCTTTGTTTCCAGAAAACGGGAGGAGGAAAACAAGAGGAAGGAAGCTGAACAGCAGAAAGGCCAGCTGGACGCAGATCCTCGCAGATCCCACTGCAGTTCATCTGCACCTGTCCTCCCCTGTCCACCCAGCCCCCAGAATGAGGCCAGCAAGCAGAGCGCAGCCCCTAGCAAATGGCCACCTGCTAGCCACCCAGCCCAGAGCCCTGACCCAGAGCAGAGCAGGGCTCCAGGCCGATGTCCAGGCAGAGCCTCCCATGGCGATTCTTCTTCCTCAGACCTGCAGAGACCGGCCTCCAGAAAGCCAAGTGGTAAGTCAGACTGCTCTCTGACGCCAGCCGTGGACTGGGCTTTTTGCCTGGCAGTTATTACAGTTATTACTGAGTTACTGCAGTTACTACTGAGGCTGTCATGACGTGGTCAGGGTTGTCTCCTCTGGTTCTCAGTCTTCTGCTTCTTTTTCTTGCCTCACTATAGTTTACTATTTTAGGCTTCCGTCTTAACTGACCTGTGGGGTGTTTGAGTGCATTGCCTTTGTCTAGTTCTGTGCCTCTGGCCATTACTCAGGTGACTCACTTCAGTACGCTGACATCGCAGTGTTACCTCTGAACAAAGTGTGGAAACTACCCTCTCGCTCAGGCTGCTGCGCCACTTTTAACTGTCCTTGCTGGGACTACCCACGCCAGGTTGCTTGCAATCCCATCTGCAGAAGAGCTGACTCTGTCCTCTGGACTCTGTGGGTACTTGCTCTCCTCACACTTACATACTCCTCGCCACGGACACAGAAGTACACTTAATCTTTAAATAAATGTTTAAATGGATATCACTGGTGAAGATCAGCTGTTACCATTTCCATTTTGGTCATCAAATATAATTTATAAAACTCATGAGAAAAGACTATTTTATATTTTAGATGCTCCTATTTCTGTCCTTCTGTTGTTCACTCTTCTTCCTGATGCTCTAAGACCCTACTCTTATCACTCCCCTTTGGACTGAAGACTTCCTTTCTCTCCGGGTCTACCCACAACATAGTCTTGGTATTTTCCCTTTTTTGAGTTTGCTGTTAACACATCCTTAAGGAGTCAATCAGCCAGACCTGGATTCCATGCTTGGCTGTCATTTTTATCGTCTTAGGGCATTTCCTTCTGGACTCCTGGATGAGAAAGCCATTGTTGTTCACAGTGGTCTTCCTGAGGAACATTCCTGGGTAGCATGCCATTGCTCTGTTATCACTGGCATTCTTGTCTACCCCTCCCAGCAGATTGCAAGATCTCTAAATATAGATGACTGGTGTCATCTACTGCTGGGTGACACAGGACACTAAAACCAAGTCATCATTTCCCAGGCTTCTGTGTTCCTTAGCAGGCTTCCACGGGCCTTGCCCTGTGGCTTCCTCAGATGGAGAGCAGGTTGAATTATACTGTCTCAGGTAGGCTGCCGCAGGTGTCTGGCAGCCAGTGCTGCTGTCCCTTGAGATTCTATGACTCTGTTATATGTCCTTCCATCCATCAGCAAGCTAGACTTGACACCCTACACATTATTCTCAGGAAACAAAGGCAGAAACCACAAGACCTTTGAGAAACAGGCTGTACAATGCACATGTCACAATCTGTTAATCAACGAGTTATGAGACATCCTGGACTAAGCAATGTGACAAGAGACTCCCACTTTGTACACTCTGGGATGAGAGGAACTTCTGGCTATTGAGTGGTCACGTCTCCATTTGGGTCACAGCTTGTTCATGTGTTTCTGACATGAGAAGTCTTACTCCCATCTCTGACCCAAAATCTCATCCCAACGATCGCATCAGACTTGAAGTCCAGGTGTGTTGGAGGTTCCCATGAAGACGCACTGTCCATGTTCTCACGTGCCGAAGTCAGGTCAGTGATGAGAATGGACCAGCACAGCTGATGGTCTGTTTTGGGTGGCGTAGGAGGCACAGCTAGCCACAGCCCGCAGCCGTTCAGAAAGCTTGCTCCCTGTCAGATCACCAGGCCCTGCCCTGCCAAGGCTTGATCAGACCCCTCTGACTCCTCAGCAGTCCCCTGTGCCCTACTCTTGAGAAGGCCTTTCTTTTCCTCAGAAACGGCCCAAGTCTGAAGCACAGTGGCTTGCTCAGCCTGCTTCCTGCCTATCGAAATGGACTCCCTGACTTCTCTGTATTTTAAACTCTCTTCCCATTTCAAGCTCGTGGAGACCTCTGTGATGTGAGTATCTCGGGAAGTCACTCTGCAAAGTCCACTTCATGTTCTGAAAACCATATCCATAATTCTTTTCCAAACATGCTTCCTTTGTGTCTCATAATTCTCTGAGAGGATGCTCTACGAGTCTTAGAAATCTCAAATGTTCCATTTTATAAAAGGCAGCGCAGCCATTCTTTTGGCTTGATCTTTATCCCACGACCATTTCTGAGACTCCATGTCTCAGAGTAAAATATTGAAGTTTTATTTTCTTAAGCACATACCCTGAGATCTTTGTGGTTTTGTTTTGTTTCTGTAAGTTCTGTTTGCCGTCATTCTTTATATTCCTCTCTCCCCACACCTTACCATCTGCAGCTTTGTTTGTTGCATTTATTTCTCTTTAATGAGACTGCTCCAAATATATTTTTTATTTTACCATCCAGTAAGTAAATCCATGTTTGTAAAATTAAATTAAATAAACTTAGATTTATTTAGAGCGTGTGTGTGTGTGTGT
>NC_034595.1:2999253-3017365 GCF_900095145.1 Mus pahari
GAGAGAGAGAGAGAGAGAGAGAGAGAGAGAGAGAGAGAGAGAGAGAGAGAGAGCACATGTGGAGGTGAGAGGACTATTTGTAGGGATCGCTTTTTCCTTCCACTATGTATGCAGATGAACTGACAGAAAATAAAGACAAGGTCATACCACAAATTCTACCTGTGCTCTTAGTGAAGCTCAGCAGAAAGGAGGGAATCCAAACCAACCAATAGCAATTACTTCGTGTAACACAGAAGCAAGTCAGAGCTACTAAACCTTTCTAAGTCTTGCCCCAAACCTGAGGACCTGAGGGGTTCGATCCCAGAAACTTTTCCTGCCATCAGGAGACCACCAGAGCAGCATCTCCAAGTTCACTGGATAGTAGTGTCCTATCTCTTAAGTTACTGTAGGGACCGTGCTCCCAGCTGTTGTGCCCTGAATAACAAGGTTTACCCTTCTCCAGACTCCAGCAGCAATCCGTCCCTGCTCTCCCAACCTCACAGTCTCTTCATTGCCCTAGCAGTTTCTGCTCTGCCAGTCCCAAAGTCAACATCAAGGGCCTCTGCTAGGGCAGCACCTTTCTGAGGGTCGTGTTTCTATGGTGCTTATTCTTTGTGACATAAAAATCTACCCCACAACCAAGTGGCTGTGGACTGGACAGTTATGATGGTGGCCTCCATCCGACCTTGGACTTCTGCACTTTCTGATAAGCATTTAATTTTGTCCTTTAATCACATTGCTAGTAGGTAGACTCCCCCAAGGACCCAGTGCTGTGACACACTATGAATAGACACCCTCACCAGGGGAACTTAAACAACAGTTTACTGAGGCTTACAGTTTCAGACAGGTTGAGTCCATGGCCATTGTGATGGGAACATGACAGCAGGCAGGGAGGCAGTGAGTCAGGCATGGGGCCAGAGCAGAGAAAGAGAGCTAACTGGGAATGGGATGCTCCTTTGAGAGCTCTAAGTCCACTCTCAGTGACACATCTTCTCCAACAAGGCCACACCTCCTGACCTTTCCCAAAATGTTCAAATATGTGAGCATATGGAAGCCATTCTCATTCAAACCATTACAGTATATTCTCATGCAAATGATAGATCATGTTTATAACATGAAATCTCATATATCTCTGTATCTGTATATACTTGTTCTCACTTGCTCTGCTGACTTAACTCATGAGCCTATATATTTCTGGCTGAGAACTGAACACTGATATAAAAAGCCATGGGAGTAACTTGCACCCTAAGCTGATATTGAAGCCTGACAATGTGAGAACTAGCAATTCAAGATGCCCGAAGTCCCGTCCCCAAGCTCAGATGCTGCATGTGTCAGGCTGCTGCCAGGTTCCCTCGTCTCCGGGGACATGGCTGTCCAGGGTCCCAATTCCAAAGGATACTTCTTAGCAGGTTCTAGGCTGAGAGACTGCCCCCACCCCCAGACCTTGGAATCTGTGACCCCAAGGGCCTTCTTCACCCCTCTGCTCACAAGAGAGTCCTGGATCTTGGCTTTTTTTCTTGCTGCCTGGTTAGCTCAACGCATCCTGTGCATGCTCTCATTTATTCTGAGTCCATCCTCCATGGAGCAGGCGTCAACGCTGCCTTTTCAGAAGTGCAAGTTCCTTCCTGGTGCTTACACCACTGCTATTTTCACTGAGAATACAGTTCCTGCTCTGTGTGTCACACTCACTTTTTCCAGACATACCTTTTTGCATATTTTCATCCTGAGACCACTTTGTACATTAATGTCTCATTGGTTAAGAAATACACACCAAACCCACACAGAATACAAGACTGGTTTCAGGTTCACAAGAGAGACTTGATCCATGTGGAACCTAGGTTAAGACATATCTTCATCCCTACTGCTGGCGAGCACACGTGAATGTGAATTGTTACTTCCGATAGGTAGAGCCTTTCAGGAGCTTGTCTTCTACGGTCTTCACTGTTAACATTCTGCCTACAAGGCTTTGCTTTAACACAGCCAAGTATACAGTGATACCACCCCGTACCTGCTCCACTGCGGGGCAGTGGGGTTCATGTTACACCTTTCATCTTTTACTTTCTGGAAGGCAAGAGGATGCCTCTAAGAGGACGTTCCTGCGGTTCTAGGGAGTGACAGAATGCTTTCAGGCTGCCTAACCCATCCGGTTGTTAGAAAGAAGAGATGAGTTTTGTTCTGATCACATTGCCATGGTTACTGTGGTGCTAATGCACATGTCTGCATCTCTCATGTGAATAAATGAATAGAACTGCCCTCCCCTGGGAGTTTCATACACTGACTGTTTATTCTTTTTCCTTGTCTACCCAAGAAACGCCCAGGGAACACTGCAGAGGCCCCTCTGCCTGTGCGCACCCCAGATCCTGCGAAGGTGGTGACAGCTCCAGGCACCAGGGAACTTCCTCTGTGGAGAAGTGCAGAGGTGAGACCCATGGCAAACCCCGGAGGTGTGAGGAAGGGGCCAGCAGAGCCAGGCAGCCCTTGTCCGCTGGGTCAGCCCGGCCTGCTGAGAAAGGAGAGGACTCCAGACCTGCAGTTGCAAGTGCTTCCCAGCAGGACCACCCCAGGAAGCCCAGCAAGAGACAGGACAGGGCACCCAGGCCCAGAGGTGCATCCCAGAAAAGACGCACCCATCTCAGAGACAGGTGCTCCCCAGCTGGGTCCAGTCGGCCTGGCAGTGCCAAGGGGGAAGTTGCCTGTGCCGACCAGAGTTCTCTCCACCGTCACACACCAAGAAGCAAGGTGACCCAGGACAAGCTTATAGGAGGGGTCTCCTCAGATTTGCCGCTCAGCACAGAAACATCGAGGTCAGGATGCAAGCAAATTTATGAGGACGTCTGTGCATCTCCAGAGACTGGCGTGGCTCTTAGCCCCCCACCTGGACAGTGTGTGAGTATTCACCTTCTTCCTGTAGAGCAGCGCCTGCTGATAATCCAGAGGGAACGAAGCAGGAAAGAGCTGTTCCGACGAAAAAACAAGGCAGCGGCAGTCATCCAGCGAGCTTGGCGAAGGTAGGAGGGCAAGGGGCTGCAATCTGCCGCCGTTCTGCCATTGTGACACCTGTGCTATTCTGGTGTCCCAGTGAGCTCAGGACAGTGGGGTCTGTCTTCAGGATAAAGGCAGTTGGATGGAGCCTCTCCCTGCCATATCTACCTCTCCCTCCCCAGCACTTTACACAATACAAGGAAAATGGAAGAAGTGCCCAGCACAGGGCAGTAAAGCCCTGGATTACAATCACACCACCCAGCTTCCCACTGCAGCGCTGGTAATGACCTGATCTAGACAAACCTCTGCACCTCCCTTCCAATTTTGGAGGTGGGATTTGTCAACCCTTGCACCTAATGTTTATGGTAGGCTGCTATGATAAGATAATGTACGCTTTGTTAACTCTGGTGCACCAGATACAAGAGCTCTTTTAAAAATGTGTATTTTAACATTTATCAAGTGGTGTGTGTGTGTGTGTGTGTGTGTGTGTGTGTGTGTGTGTAAGGAGGAAAGCTTGCAGACGGACGCTGGTTCTTTCCTTCTATCATGTGGGTCTTGGGAACTGAACACAGCTCATTGGGCTTGGTGGCAGCAGGTGCCTGTACCCGCCTAGGCATCGCGCCGGTCCACACAAGACTTTTTTTAAAACTATAACCCAGGAATTAGTCATTCTCAAATATCTAAACCAGTGCTTGGATCCGCACGATCACTGTGCCTGAACTATATAAACCTATTGGAGCCACCACCACACTCAGACTGAGTTACAGATTAGAAGCTGGGGTGGAAGCCATGCAACAGGACTAAGACAGTGTGCGCAGCCTGACCCCTTTAGAGTATGGACATGTTTTCTTGTTTCTCAGTCTCCCTCACACTGTGGTGTCCCCTCTACCTGAATGAAGCCTTTCTTTAGTGACAGCACAGGGAAGGGGACCACTGGGCTCCTTGGGGGTTACATGGGCCTCTAATGCTGGGGTCTAATGGTGGCAAAACAACAGGTCACTGGGAACTCTGTGCCTTGTGTCACAGCCTCAGGAGAAAAGGCATCATTAGAAGCAGGGGGCAGAGCAACCAAGCTAGACAGAGGCTTCTGGAACACCCCACCAAAGGCTGCGACCCAGCCCAAGCCTTCTGGTCTGCGCTCATCCAGCCTTTGAATAGCGTGCCCTTAGTCTGCTCCCATCTGTTCACGTGGTTCCAGACACCCCAAGGAGGCTGTCAAGGCAAGGGTCAGGAGTCCTGTGTTCTTAAGACACGCAGGAAAATGACTTGTGCCTATAGTAGCAGCACTTGACCCTTTGACAGGCCCACATCCTAGGGCCTTTCCTTCCACTGCTTGTGTGTTTGCTGTGGTCATGAGAATGGCACTGGATAGAGGTGCCTATACTCCTGTGTGAGGTTAGAGAAGCGAAGCCTGGGTACTCACACACCAGGCAACACTTGTAGAGCAGCCGCTACTATTGCAGCCATTGTCAAGAGCAGTCTGCATTTATCAAGACAAGTCCTCATAATGCATGCCATGAGGGAGGTCTGTCCTCAACCTGTCCCACAAATCTGGAAACCACGGCACATCATCTTACCCACATTCCAGGGCAGAAGGTGCCAGTACTTAAAGGTGGTGACACCCTGCGAAGCCACAGGTGGGAATAGCCACTGTCCCTCCACTTGGGAAACACACATGCTGGCTACCTGCCAGGTAAGCTTTGCTTTAAGCATCTTGGCTGAAAACAGCAGGGCTTCCCTGTCAGGCCCCACAGCTGCTCCCCAGCCCAAAGGTCTCTTCTCAGACTACCTGTTCTCAGACTCCTTTGAAAAGTCAGAGGTTGACAGGTCCTGTCACTAAGAGTCCAGAGTAAATGAGAACAGTGGCTCAGTGCACACCCACCTGTGCAGGGGATTATGCAGGCCTTCTTAGGCTGCACTGTTGTGCAGATCTGGGGTGGGACATAACTCTCAAAGAGCCCATGGGAAGTCACACCAAGGGATTCTGTCTCAGCTACTCTCTTCTGATCAACTGAAGCCCAAAGCCGTGTCCTTGGGCAGTGTCCTGCACCAAGCATAAGAGACAGTGAAGGGCTAAGGGCAGAGGACTTGGCACTCATGTACTCATGAAAAATGCAGGCCATCTTTACAGAGAACATGTCCAGCTAGAAGACGGACGGCCTGAGAAGTCCGAGCCTTAGGCCCAGGCTGGCTGTGTTTTAGGGTAGCATATATATATATATATATATATATATATATATATATATATATATAGTCCTCCCTCCATCATAGTCACTTTGCTTGTTAAGCAGGGACTCTCAACTGAATTCAGAGCCAGCTCGGCTGCCACTCACACAGGTGCTGGGGTCCAAGCTGCAGTCCTCATGCTTGTGGGGGGTGTCTGCTGAGCCAGCTCCCCAGTCCCCCCAGCCCTGCTTTAAACTTGACTATTCTAAACAAAACTGCACAGCAGACAAGCTAAGTTGGAAAACTGTGTAAAAATGCTTGATTTTTAACAACACACAGAGAGCCAACTCTTACCAGTATTTCTCTGGCATTTACTGATATAAATTAGCAACAGACTAGACAGTAAGGAAGACCTACAGCCTGTGGTTAAAGGGGACTATTTTTGTGGTTAAACTACATTTAGTGGTGAGCAGGGAGCAGAGTTAACCCCAAGCAGGGGTGTGTTCTTGAAAATGGGAGATGGGTCTGTTCCTTTGCCTGGGAGCATCACGCTCCTGCCTGCCCATCCACGTGCCCCCACAAGTGCCCATCAAGTGCTCCCACAGCACCGCCAATGCCTGCGCCTCCTGTTGGGGCAGAGGACAGGGAAGATACTTGGCATTTCAACCAGACGAGACCGAGCTGTCAGAAGGGTGGTACCACCCAGTCAAGTTAATTACTCGGTGGGAAGGATCATGAAGTCAGCCCCAGAGGACGCAGGAAGGGCCTACACCAAGCCCAGAGGGAGGTTGTTTTGGTCTTGTTTGTTTTTGGAAGACTTAGGTGCACTGTCACACAGGCATGGGGCTGGTTGCTCTCCTATAAGTCATAGTAATATTGACCCAGATGAACACTAATGTTAAACGGTTCAAGACAGTCCTACTCATTAAATTTGCAGTACCTATGGTCTAGAGCCCACCACACACACTGAATGTAAATAGTGCCACCGTTCATGACACTTCACAACAGGGCCATCTTAGTAAACTTTGCCTCTCCTAAAACCCTCCATGCGCATCCACCGTAGGCAGAGCAGACCTGTCTGTCAGCAGTGCTAAGCCAGAGCTCCAGGGTTTGATATCACCATAAGATGCTCAGCTAAGCCAGAACCCCAGGGTTTGATATCACCATAAGATGCTCAGTCTTTATGAACGGCCTAAGACGGCCTCCCCAGGACTCACGCCTTAGGACGGTGCCTGGAATGTAGCGTGACTAACAGTGTTGGCTCCTTTCAGTATATAGTGCAGCCTCACCTCCTTTCCCTAACCAAACTCAGGGTGCTCTGACCACATCTTTTAGGCACAGATGCTCCATCACTGCTGCCTAGAATGCCCTTCTCTGCTGGGCAGCACCTACTCGCCCTTTAAAACCCAACGGAGTACCAAGCATCCAGCCCCGGGCTCGTGTGACAATTCACACAGCACAGGTACTGCTCTCCATCTTAGCCTGTCTCACCCGCCTGTGGCTGCTGGAGGGTCAGAACTCACCCAGTTCAAGTCTCTCAGTATTCAACATGAATGCTGAATCTGGGATGGGAGCTTGCCTGAGCAAGCCCCATTCCTGCAGCTGTCAGCGCTGCAGCGTCTTAAAGCCTGTCCTCTATGACCCCACCAGTTACCAGCTCAGGAAGCACCTGTCTCGGCTTCTGCACTTGAAGCAGCTTGGAGCCAGAGATGTGCTCAGATGTACCCAAGTGTGCACAGCCCTGCTCCTCCAGCTTTGGAGAAAAGAACTGGAACGCAAATTCCCAAAGTCCATCTCAGTAAACAGAACATCGAAGAGTCCATCCAAAGGCTTGTCAGCCACAAAGTCAGCCAGGCACTCCGTGCTCAGGCAGATCTACGGTAAGTACTCCTCTGGGCACTTTAACAAGTACCTTGGGACCCTGAGTGCCATGCCAGTCTGCAACACGACTTCATTGGATAGCCCTCCATCCAGATTCTAGAAAAATTTTACTCGCAAGCACCAGCAGACTTTTTACTGTCTTTGATGCTAAGAGCCCCTCTACAGGTCCCAAGACTAAAAGCCTCATCACCTGAATCTCTCAGACTTCTTCGAGGGCCTCTCTCACATTACCCACCTCCTGGATCTCAGAACGTATGTCACTTTGGCCATTCGTATGCTGAGATAGCATGGTGTTGCTCACCTATGCAAATGTCCACAACTCAAACCATTGTTTAACAGACATTGTTACATTGTTTACAACAGCTGTTGTAAACTAAAGTATTTCTAGCTCTGCAAAAGGCCCTCAAGATAAATCAGCAGTTAAGGTATCCTTGCATAGTCTGCCTAGCTCCTCAATAAACACAGAGCCCAGGTCCCTTTAGGCACATCCTAAAGTTTGACAGCATTTCAACCCACCACATCTTCCATCACCTAAGTTCCCAGTTCTGAGTAATTTCAGCTTTTGTACTTTTGACTTAGGGATGCTACACCAGGAAGGTCCGTGTAAATAGACCAACCACAGAACTAGTAACAAAACCCTCCAAAATTGGAAGCATTTCTGGTCCTAAACTTTTCAGATAACAGGGAAAAAAAAAAATTAACCAGTATTTCCATGACATGCCTAATTTGTCTTGGCAGACACCTGCAAGTCCTCACCTCAATAAGAACTCAGAACTGGGTCAGATCTTGGCAGCTATTAATCAGATAGATGACTATCTATTGGTTGATTGCAGGTTGTTCTCAAGAAGGGAAAGTACATCACCCCATCAAATCTTCTAAAGTGCCCCCTGTGCTTCATCTCAGTCCAGGTAAGGAAGCCACCACAGTGGGAGAGCAGATGGGGGGACAGCATGGGATCAATGTTCCCAGGATCCTTTGACCTCAGATTGTCTTTTTACCCCCTTTCCATGAATTACTGCCACCAACATCTTTAAGATGCAAATGCTTTTCACAACTAAAAATTGACTAATATTACCTCCAGTGGAATCAATTAATACGGCCATTTATTATTGATCCCCTTTATATTCTTCACATAAATATCTTTCTTCAAAGGAGTATGTTGGAATCTTTGTCACGTTTTTAATAACCACCTCTTACCACAGATGAAAGACCACCATAAACATTAAAGCATATTGTGCTCAGGCTTTATATACAGCACAACTGCACCCACAGGAGCAGCACAGGGAACATGTGTGAGTTTTACACAGAACCTCTTCCTTCACGCCAGCAGCAAGAATGGGTGATAAGTTCAGGGCTGTCAGCAGCTAATGCCAGGTCTGGCCTGTCTTCACAGGTGGCTATGGCAACACCGCCCCCACCCTCCCTGCTCTCCAGGGCCATCCTGCAGAAACAGAGAGCAGCTGGAAGGTGAACAATGACTGTCAGCATGAACTTTAGCTTTCATTTAGGTTTTGGTGGGGAAGGCAGAGTAATTACTGCAAAATCTTTAATAAGAGTTGACTAATTCATGTAACACAAGGCAGGCTGCTCACGAAGTAGCAGGTGGGGTGGTCAGAAACTTTCAAAGGAATCAAGGGCCACAGATGTGGCAAGACTGTCCTTATACTGGACTGGAGAAATATGTCAAAAGCAGAACTGTCACATATTATGAGATATATGGCATTTAGATATAATTAAATACAAAGCAGGTAATCAGACCATTCTCTCAAATCCACATTTACCAGCAGTCCTTAAAAATGAAGATGTTTAGCAGTATAGAGGTTTTTAGAAAAAGACTGAGTAAACACATTCAATAATAATGTAAGTACATACAATACTTTTTTACAACTTCATATAACAAGTAACTTTTGTTCTATAAATTTCTGACCTATTTGAAATAAAATAAAATGGAGTCTTTGTCTAGCCCCAAATCTGAGGGAATACAGGTTAGGTCCAACCACACCCAAAGCAAGCACAAAGCAATCAATAAAGCCAGTCAGGTGCAAGTTTAACTGGGCTATACATGTTAAACAAAAGCCTGTCTATAGTCAGTTCAATGAGCTGTATACACAGAAGGTACTAAAACATGGAATCAGGTGGTCGAACGACAAAGGAAAGCATTAACTTGACTGAATTATTAGTTTGCTTTTTTATTTTGGAATTCAGTGGGGCTAAGGGTTTTCTGATTTTGCTCAGCAGGCTTTCAAATTCTTTCAAAATTGCTTTGCACAGTGTACATGTTGCTGTTCCAATTTGAGGAACTGCCCTCCTAAGGCTTAACACATAGAAAGGCAGAAAATGATGGAAATCCCAAGATGCAGCCTCCTTGGACTACTGCTTTGTATGCATGAGACCCAAATAAGCAATTCTATAATCTGCTTTCTGTAATCTACAACCACACCATCATGCACAGGATTTCAACCTAGCTCTTAACTGACACATAGCCACCTGTGCCCCTCTCTTTAAAATGACAAGCTCCCCACTAGCAAGAGAAATGACCATGGCTCATGTGGCTACTGATAATGGCACCTCTGTAGGAACTCAATATATGTCTCCACCTACGGAGGGGAATGCAGATGACAACTACAGTTGTAGTGCCCAAGGTCCAAAAGCAGTAATTTGAAATTAGGGAAAATGAAGGTTATGTTCCTTTGTCCAAACTGTCCACATCTCATACTTAATCTTCCATATTACTGTCAGTAGTAAAATACAGCAGTGTCCTCAGAAGGTTTCCCCACCATTTTTGTGGTCTGTCATTTGTTACTATGTATGAAACTCTTTTCTGTTGTACCCAAAGTGTTATTCCAAGGTCACAAGCCTCAAGAAATCTATTTTCACATACAGGCATAGTGCCTGTAATCCCAACTATAAGGAGACTGAGGCAGGAGTGTTATGAGTTCAAAGCTAGCCTGGGCTACAAACAGCCTCAAAAAACCAAAAGCAAACAAACAAACAAACAAAAAACCCAAAAAACAAAAAATCCACCCCAAGATTCCTATCTATATGTCATCCCTAAAACTTTTTTTTGTTGACTTATAATAAAAGTATGTGGCAAAAGAATTCTAAGCCATGTATAAATCATGTGCCATGTGAAAGGCATGCAGAGAAGGATGCTGTATTACCATTCCTACACACTCAGGATCTAGCGTCCACTTACAACCCCTCCCAGTCCAGCTCCTGCTTTAAAGAGATACCCTATCAGTGAGGTGAGGAAGACGTCATCACCAGGGACAGCCTCATCCCAAATCCTTTTATCTTACCACAAACAACTCCTCTCTTCCATTAAGATCAATAATATAAATATACATTTGCTTTTAACAGTGAACAGTTTGCAGTCTATACAACTTGACAGCAGTGGAAGATCAAAGAAGTTCTCTTACAATCTGCAACCAGCCAGTCAATCAAAAAACAACCCAAAGCTTTAACCCTGGAGGAAGATCAGAACCAGTGTGGAATTCTGCTCTCTGTAAACCCTTCCTCATGGGAAAGCTTTACTGTCTGCACCTAAAGACGCATTACCCAGCATAGGCGGTCAAAGACAAGGTTCAAATGTTTTCTCCTGGGTTCACGCAGCGTTACTTTTATATTCCTCTCAGCATGCACTGAAAGGGACCAGAGCAGAGCGCTCGGATGGACTGCCTAGCTGTCTGCTTCACCTCAAGCCAGCATGGCTGGAAATGAGAACTGACACACTCACATGACAACATCTGCACTAAAGGAGCTGCTGAGCTGCGATTCCTAACAGCTAACTGGCACACGCCAGAGAAGCTACTTCAATGAGATAGGAAACCTGGGCCGCAGCAGCCACCCTCAACGCTTTACTTCCCTGGAACACTGGGGTGACAATCACAAGAAACATTTTAAACTTTAGATCCAAATCATGGCTTAGTGTATGCACTTAGAAACTGTCCACTGTACTGAAGTGGAACTCAGGAGCACTTTCTGTTGCTTTCTTACCGTTTTCAGGCTCCAGGTTGGTCCAGAGAGAATAGAAGCTCAGCTTTCACTGCTGAGTGGCACCAATGACACCACAGCACCAAGAAGTCAGCAGGACAGGGTTTACAGCAGAATGCACCAACCAACTCGGGCTTTTCTTCCCCTCTGCATCTTCTGACCAACTTGCAAAAATATGTAGTATTCCCCAAATGCAGTTTCCTTTGTGAAAGTAACCCACATTCTAACTAAGAATACTTAAATAAAGTCTAGTGATTATGGGCTTTTACAGAGGCAACGACGACGTCAGGTCAGTCCTGTGCTAACAATAAAGGTCAGGAAGCAAGTGTTTACCTCAATTACCTAGACTTTTGGTTTAGTAAATTATATTCAAAATTATGAAGACAGGTTTATCTAGATGAGATCACAAAGATTCATTGGTAAGTGAATGAAGGCATCATAGCTCTATGTATTGTAAACATTTAGCTCTTCTGAAATTCAAACTGTTCTATAGCCTGTCTTTGTATTGTGTACTAGTCCAAACAGTGTGAGATCACTGAGAACTCTTAAAACTTTATTTTCCCACTTCTGTATGAAGGAAGCTCATGAACTTCTTTAAAAGTTGAGGTTTAATGGCAAACATCTGTTACATCAGTCTTTCTTCAAAATAAAATGAATGTGCATGAACAATTAATTTCAAACAGGAGGTACCATGGTGCTTCTTTAATATAATGCATTCAATATACTTGGCCCTTGGGGATGGCCACTGATGTACACGCTGAAGCAGTAATGTAAGTCTGTAAGCCACTGCTCCTGAACACTGCCACTCTTTAAAGTCTGCAGAGAAAAACAAAAGGCACTTTAGTTTGAGAACCTGACATTTTTTCATGGCCTCCATAAAAGTATATTCCCCAACCACTAGCTGGAGAATATACATGGGCTGGACCTAGTCCTCCCTGAACATGTTTAACAGATGTGTAGCTTGGTCTTCCTGTGGGTCCTGAATAACTGGAACAGGGGCTGTCCCCAGAGCTGTCGCCTGTCTGTGGGATATGTTCTTCTAGCTGGGCTGCCTTGTCTGGCCTCAGTGGAACTGGGTGAGCGTAGCCAGGGTGGGAGGGTACCCAGAGGGTGCTCACCCTCTCAGAGAAGGGGAGGGGTGACTGGGAGGTGGGGCAGTAAAAGTAAAAAGTAAAGAAATAGATTTTCTTTTTTAAAATCCTCTCCTATAAATTAGAAGAAATCTTAAAATTCAAAACAAACCAACCAACTGTTGCGAGTTACTATAGCCAGTGAAAATTCCTACTCTTTACAAAATTTTGAAATTATAAAATGGGCTCTAAAGGCATAGTTATTTGAATAATTGGTTGCCAGCTAGTGCTCCTGTTTTGGAAGGTTCTTTGGACACAGCCTACTTCTGGCCCAGGCTCTCTAGTTCCTGACCAACTGAGATGTAAATCCACGCAGCAAGTACCCACTGCCACAGATGTACCCTAGCACAGTGCTTACTCCATGATAATAGAGTGCCCTCTCACACTGTCAAATACAGTAAGTCCTTTCTTTTAAGTTGGATCTGTTATTTGGTTAATGTAACAAGAGAAACAGTATGTACCCTTAAGAGTAACAAGTTCTTTGTAAATGTGTTCCCTCCTGGACATGCTGGAGACTTATAAAAAAAATGTATGGACAATCATCCATCCCTGAAGCCTTTACTCCTTCCACTTGACATCAGTTTTCATGACCATTACACTAACGCCAATAGATTAATCCTACAGGGCCAGCTAGCAATCTTCTTTCTCTTTTGTAGAGGTAGGTTGATTCTCTAATGCAGGCATGACAATAGAGTTACTAACTTTTCTCTTCTGCTGTTTTGAATTATCCACTGCCACATTGTCCATTGCTTCTACAAAGAAAAGCCTTCACCTTTCTCCTTTCCCTCTTCTCTTACTCTCCTTTTCTTTTAATACTGGCCACAGCCTGGATATGCTTTCCTGACTCACTGGCCATCTCATCTCTTCTCTGATCCAGCTTACCAAGTATGACTTTCTCTCGTCCCTTCCTTCAGAGAGTTACCAAGATTTACAGCTTGGCTGCACTTGCTACCCTCTCAAACTTTAATAAAATTGTTCCTGAACTTAAATTTTCTATTTGTTCAATGATATGAAAACAATTAGGTAGCACTTAATAAATGTCAGGTAAACTAAACAGATTAATTGAATATTCTCATTTAACAGTCACCAAAACCCTGCATTAATCCTATTTTAACAAGACAGAAAAACCTAACAACAGAAGTGAAAAGAGTTGCCATTACTGTTATTCAAAAAAAGTCTCGCAATGTCTCTAGTGTCTAAATCTCCGACGACAGTGAGACCCTTGAGGTGGGAGCAGCTGCCCCTCCCCTCAACTTCTTTCCAACCCCTGAAGGAGAGAGTGGCCAGGCCCTGCCAGAAAGAAAAGAGAGAGACAGGGGGAGAGAGACAGGGGGAGAGAGAGAGAGACACAGGGGGAGAGAGAGAGGGGGAGAGAGAGAGGGGGAGAGAGAGAGAGAGACAGGGAGAGACAGGGAGAGAGGGAGAGAGGGAGAGAGAGAGGGGGAGAGAGAGAGGGGGAGAGAGAGAGAGAGACAGGGAGAGACAGGGAGAGAGGGAGAGAGGGAGAGAGAGAGAGGAGAGAGAGAGAGAGAGAGAGAGAGAGAGAGAGAGAGAGAGAGAGAGGGAGAGAGAGAGAGGAGAGAGAGAGAGAGAGAGAGAGAGAGAGGTTTCCTCTCAGAGCTGCAACATTTACACCAACTGAACTTCTGGTGCCACCTTCTTCTTGAGTATTTTAAGACCGTATTCTTAAAAGACTGGTACTGAATCACGGACAAAGAGGGTGCTGATGAACTGCAAAGAGTCAGCTGGTACACAGGAAATTCATCCTCTCAAAAGTAGCCCTTGGCCCTCCCTCTAATAAAGAAGACGAAGCACTGGGTTCCACGATGCCTACCGTGATATTCTTGATAATCTGCTGCACTATGATGGCATTGGTCAGCATGTGCGACCTAAGAGGCACATGCTGAAGCAGCAGGCGAAGCAGCTGGCCTACAACAGGAAGCTCCTCAGGAGAAGCTCTGTTCACCCGTAGACTCTGCAGCATCAACCTGAGGACTCTAGGCAGGAGAGCCAGGATGGAGACACAAACCTCCCACAGCTTGTCCCTACAGTAATAGAAAGAAAAATGGGGTAATGAGCTAAAAGACAAGAGAAATGCCCTTTCCATATCACCCAAAACTAAAATCGACTTTCAAGAAATACAAATGTTGCCAGGTGTGACAACTTAATGTCTGTAATTCCAACATTTAGGAGCTGAAGAGAAGTGTCATTGATTTTGAGCCCAGCTTAGGCTACATAATGAGTTCAAGGCTAGTCTGGACTACAGAGATCCTACCTCAATAAACAAAACAAACTTCAAACTAAATACAACAAATCGTAAGTAGTAAAGGAACTATGTATTAAATACTAGAAAGTCTAGTAGACAGCATTTTCCTGGAAGCATGCGCATATATATATATATATATATATATATATATATATATATATATATATATATATATATATATAAAATAGAGCTTGCCAGAAAACAAAATGATCTATACATGTACACACAACCCTGGAAACTGTTCAATTACTATACAATGTAGAAGACACCTGACGGCTACTGCTCCCAAGAAAGAACAGAAATCCATAGATGCAACTTCAAACCTATGACTGGATCCAGAGTCTGGTCAATATCACTGAACAAAGGAAAGGGCTAATTTCCAGAAAGAAAAACGTCTTTGCCAGGAACCCAAACAGACTTCAGAAAGTAGCCAATAATGGGACCATTACCCAACACTGGGTCATAAATGATAAATGGTCATTTCCATGTCATTAAACAGGCTTATGGTAAATATGGTCTGAGTGTAATTAAATGATACAATATCCATTGGGAGGGCAAGTACAGGGACTTATGGGGAGCAAGTAAAAGTCGTGAGTGAATGTATGTTGTCAACAAAGGGAATTCCATGTCAAGAACCATAAAGTTGGGATTGATTGGCAAAGCCTTGGAGAGATGGAAAAGCCTTCCATAGGTGTAGAGTGCAAATGATGACAATTCAGAAAATGTCAACCATAGCTGCTTCCCTGTTCCCTTGGCCCAAAGATGTTTATGCCTGAAGACTATTCTCCTTACAGACTACTGTTCCTACAATTTTTAGTGAAGCCTATCTCTTTGTCCTGCTCTTGCCAATAACCCACCTAGCTGTTTACCTGTCTATAGTAAATAGTATATAATAAGCATGCTGAGCTTCCAGGTAGAGCTTCCACCAAGAATCTAGCCTACCCAATCCCAGCTTTAAATGTGCCTTTATTCTTCATTCCCTCACGTGCTCTGCTTAGGTCAACCCCCGGAGCTGTGCCAGAGCACAGCAGAGATTGCTGAAGGCTCCAACCTTAATCTTAGTTTCTGTACCTGGAGTGAACAGCCTTCTGAAGTCCCCAAATCTCAGCTTTTTGAGTATGATCAATTCCTTGGACTGCATCTAAAGAACTTACATGTGAGGCACACAGTGAATCCATTCTAAACTAGTAAGGTCAAGGTCTTTAACTAGCCATGTACTGACACAGAACCAGAAATGAATAGCCATGTACAAGAAAAGAGAAATGTCAGCAGGGTCTTGAATAGTTAATAATAAGGCAAAGGCATAAAGACTATAAAAATTCAGGTGAAAAAGACAATAGGAAGTTGCTTTGGTTCCTAATAGATTTTAAATGTCTAGTTTTTGAGTCATCTGACAGTGTATGCATTCTGAGAAAGGTTAGATGATTTCATCGTGTGAATGTCATAGTGCACAGCTTTATAACACTATCAAGAGACACAGTAAGTACAAGATAAGAAGCTGTGCCAATAAAGACATCAAGCAGTATGTACTTAATGTTATATTTTGTCATTTTCATCTTGTTTTAATGTTTGAGTGTCACTCTGCTGCCTTCTAACTCACTCTGGCAGGCGATCTCAAACTTGGAGCATCTTGCCTCTGCCTCACAGGGCTGGGATTTCAGTTATGTACCTCTCTTGTGCTGTACTCTGTCCAACTAGCAGCATAGTTGGTCTGTCTATACCAGCACCAACCACCACTAACACGTAAGTAACGTACAGTATTACAATGGCTACAATGGTCTCTCAGTTTCATCCCACTCTTCTGTAAGAGTCCTCACTGACTACACATCTGTAGCACATGACTTCTCACTTTGTACCTGTTTAGGTGGGTTTCAGGTAACTAAACACTGCTGCAACAACAGCTTCAAAGTCCTAGGTATGAGAGGCCAAGTAATCTAAACTGCACATCACATACAAGGTGAGAAATCAGGAAAAGGAAAATGTGAAACTATCTTACAGTGAGGTCACCATAAACTCCTGCAAAATACACACTAAAAAAGGCATGCAACCCAAGACAGAATCTGCTCAGCCCTGTGAAAGAAGACAATTTTCAAAATCCCTCTTACTCTCCATGGAAGAGAAAATTTTCTGCACCAGAAAATACTTTTTGATGAACTGACAAGAATCTGAAACACCAACAAGTCACAAACAAGAATGGCAAAGTGCCAAAACAGAAGCAAATCAAAGAAAACAAACAGAACTTGGTCAAGTTCATGCTCAATGGAAGGATGAACTCACAGAGAATCAGATTGGAAGATGTTGAGACAAAACAATAAATAACTCACTATACTTTAAATGGAATTCTTAGAAAAACTAGGAATAAAACAATGGAAGACATAACAAAGGACTTCCCGAATAAGGAACACGATCCCAAGTCTTCAGGCAGAGATTTAAGCCCAAGCTATGGAAGAACACAGACTGATTTATAACAAACTGATTTTAAAGAGCATAAGGTCTTAATCTTAAGACTTCTACCTACAAATCAAGTGGCTAGGCCAGCGGATTTTCATTATTCAAGAGCCAACTAGACAAAAGAAAAGAGCAGCAGATTCAGGGCTCAGTGGCACACTGTGAGCAGGCTTTGTCAAGCCTGACTTTTCAGCTACTATCTGTGAAATTAAAGATCTCTGAGTTTGAAGCCAGCCTGGTCTACACAGCCAGTTCTAGGCCAGCCAGGCCACAAAGTGAGACTTTCGAAAACAAAGAGGTGTTTTCAAAAGGGAAACAAGTTATTCCACACATTGTTTTCTCCAGTCTCGTCACATAAAGCCAAAGATGTTCCTTTATTTAAGAGCTCCAAAGATCTTTGAAACTTCCGATTTTTTTAAAATAAGGGCTTATATTTCAAATGACAGAAAATGGCCAATAGCAGTAATAAATTAAATCTTACAAGGAGATGTTATAAAACCTTAATATCAAATCCATATTCACGATGCATTAGTTTTAGGGCATTACAGTGAAAATACCTAATTTTTTTTTTAAAAACAAATTGTGTTTTCAATGGAAAAAATGTGAGCTTAAGTACAAATAGTATAATGGACAAGTCTGGCACACTTATAGAACAGATTACTATAGATCAAAGGAATTGCAAAGCAAGCCAAACCCAGACCACAGCCTGTATCTGTAAACCATGTTCTATTGGAAACACTTATGTATCTTCTATTGCTGCTTTTACATTATACAGTAGTGTTGAGTACCTATGGCAGAGAGCTTATGAACCTGAAAACCTGAATTACTTACTATCTAACCCAATAAAGAAACAGAACTAAATGAACCAATACAATGATCACAGACAATACTGGTAGTCAAAAGAAAAAGTACAAAAAACATATCAAGTTTGTAAATACGAAGAAGACATAAATATACACAGAACCACCTATTTAACAAGCCACAGTGCCAATCAACACTAAAGTAAGAGATACAGTCAAGAGAACAAGAACTGCAATGAGTGTTGTGTGCTGGTAGCGTGGGTCCATACATACATGTCCAGGAATGCATTACCTGCATGGCTCAGTTTGTTACTACTGCTTTAAGCTATGAAATTTATACAGCCAGCATGCACACTACAATTTCAGCACATGTACAAGTTCAAAATGAAGAAGCCATAGGGCATGAAGGTGCACACAGGACCAGCACTTGTGAGACGGAGGCCAGCAAGACTGTCTCAAAAAAAAAA
>NC_034595.1:3018171-3031973 GCF_900095145.1 Mus pahari
AGGAGAGGAGAGGAGAGGAGAGGAGAGGAGAGGAGAGGAGAGGAGAAAGCCACAGCAAACAATAAAGTTCAAAGAAAGACTTGAAAATGCACACACATGGGGCTGGTTAAGAACACTGACTGCTCTTCCAAAGGTGCTGAGTTCAAATCCCAGCAATCACATGGTGGCTCACAACCATCCGTAATGAGATCTGACGGCCTTCTGGAGTGTCTGAAGACAACTACAGTGTACTTACATATAATAAATAAATAAATCGTTAAAAAAAAAAAAAAAGGGAAGAAAATGCACACACGTATCGAAAGATTAACAGAAGGGAAGATAAGGTAGCTTTAATTTTTTCCTGTTTGCTCACCTGTCTAGTTTTTTCACTTGAGTCAAAAGGTACACCAATAAAATTATAAACATAAAAACATTTTAAACCTATAGTGGCATCTTCCAAATATCCTGTAAGTTCTAGCTTAAACATTGCAAAGAAGTACAAGTACTAACTAAAATCACTAGCATTTTAACACTTAAGTCCAACAATTTAAAATTCTACTCTAGCTATTTCTAATGAAGCCTAAAAATAAAATAAAATCCATCTAGAGACCACCCACCTGGGGATCCATCCCATATGCAGTCACCAAACCCAGACACTATTGTGGATGCCAGCAAGAGCTTGCTGACAGGAGCCTGATATAGCTCTCTCCTGAGAGGCTTTGCCAGAGCCTAACAAATACAGAGGCAGATGCTCTCGGCCAATCACTGGACTGAGCACGGAGTCCCCCAATAGAGGAGTTAGAGAAAGAGCCTTCTGAAGGGGTTTGCGACCCCATAGGAAGAACAACAATATCAACCAAGCAGATCTCACAAAGATCCCAAGATCTAAACCACCAACCAAAGAGTACACAGAGGGACCCATGGTTCCAGCCTCACATGTAGCAGAGGATGGNCGTGTTGGGCATCAATGGGAGGAGAGGCCCTTGGTCTTGTGAAGGCTTGATGGATGCCCCAGTGTAGGGGAATTTGAGGGCAGGGAGGTGGGAAGGGATAGGAGAGTGAGGTGGGGGTGAGGGTGAGGGGGGAACCAGAAAGGGGCTAACATTTGAAATGTAAATAAGGAAAATATTAGTTAAAAACAAAAAACAAAAACCTACTACTAAGAAACTGTACTAACAGTTCATACACTACCTTTAGAGTATAATTTTTTGCTGTGGTAGACCTTTAATAATTCTCATAAAAGCTTTCCAGAAGGGCAGGGCAGTGGTGGCACATACCTTTAATCCTAGCACTTGGGAGGCAGAGGCAGGTAGATTTCTGAGTTCAAAGCCAGCCTGGTCTATGGAGTGAGTTCCATGACAGCCAGGGCTATACAGAGAAACCCCATCTCAAAACACACAAAAAAGAAAGCTTTCCAGAAACTCTTTTCCACGTGACTTTTCAAGTCTGCAGCTTAATGAAAAATAAAAAATAAAAAAACCCTGAAGAATTCTTGCTATAACATCAAAAAGACAAATAAAAGAATCAAAAAAAAAAAAAAAAAAAACTACCAAAGCATATTTAAACCTACTGAATGAATTTAAATTAGTTCTAAAACCTAGTTCCCCTTCACTCTTATTTAGGGAGGAGAGAAACAAAAGGGCAAAGATTAAGGTTGAAAATAAAATAAGCATTACCTCTTCTTTAGATGTTCTGCATCCCCTTTCTCTAGAGTAAGCAGAAAATAAAGAAGGCTATAGCAACAAGAAGCCAGGAACGGCAGGAGAGCTTCATTAACTACACACGTATGATCC
The DNA here is from genome assembly GCF_900095145.1 of Mus pahari. Lineage (NCBI taxonomy): Eukaryota > Metazoa > Chordata > Mammalia > Rodentia > Muridae > Mus > Mus pahari. Next base: position 3,019,944 of record NC_034595.1, read on the forward strand.
AGGAGCTTACACATCACTCCAAATATACAGCCAGCTGTGCTGTCAGGAATTACAGTTAACCCAACCTGAGTGGAGAAAAGTGAAATTAATTAATTACTGTGGTTGGAGAAGGGATGAATGATACTTTAGATTAGTAGTCATAACTCAGCTACTTGCTGCACTTAAGGCCCAATTTTCCTCTGATAATTTAAGTCTCAAATGAAATTACTTTGCATGAAGAAATGTTTTCTCTGTAAGGCAATGAAAATTGAAATCAGAGCTCAGGAACTCTCACATGCAAGCCAGCAAACACACTTTGACGTTAACTCAGAAATGACTGGTTTTTTTGGAACTCAGTCTGTAGACCAGGCTGGCCTTGAACGCAGAAATCGGCCTGCCTCTGCCTCCAAAGTGCTGGGATTAAAAGTGTGCACCACCACTGCCCAGCTCTGGTTTTTTAATTTTAAGGTCCCTTATTTCACAAATATAGAAAATAAGGTTTTAAGAAAAAAGAATGCATGCCTCCTTCCACTCACTTTCCAACAGCACCCTCAATGACATACTTAGCAACAGCCAGCAAAAGTTCTTACCACTTCATGCCATGCGGTGCCAGATAAACTTCATTTTACTTAAAACAAACAAACAAACAAACAAACATAAAACTAAGGATATTTACCAAATGCTTACTGATGGCACTCTGCATGATGTCAAAGCTCTGGCTTCGGGCAGGAATAACCAATAAGCTGTGACAAACTGCCTGTCAGAAAAAGAGGAAAAACAGTAGCTGCATCACAACATTTAAGAATTAAGACAAGTTCAACACAATTTTTAAAGCAACTTTATAGCTCAATATAGCAAGCAGGTGACAAAAACCTTGATTTTGTAGATGCAAATAACAAAGGTTAAACACATCACATACGTACAATACTACTACATCTATGAAGTATCTACAAAAACATTTAAACCTTTCTAGCTTAGGAAGATGGAGACTACATTTCTATTAATTGCTACAACTCAAAAGGCCCTAAGAGTAGAATCAAGTGGATAACAAAAGCCTTCTAATTTTCCTCAGTAGAAAATGCATGCCGCAAGAGCCAGCCCAGCTGCCCCAAACAGCACGTCACTCTTCCTCACTCTTCATTTCCTGAAACCCCAGAAGCTACACCACCCAGAACCCCAATACCACGCCAGTTCCCGGGACTTCAGAGGCAACATCTAAGTACCCAAAACCCTAGAGTTCACACAGGCCACCCTACTGAATCTTAAGGACTCACTGTTAGCCAAACTCCATGCCACTTAGACCAGAAGACCAGAGAAGAAACAGAAACCAAGAAAAAAATATCCATTCAACAAAAATAAACTCAGAAATCAGCACCTAAACCTATAATGACCACAAACCCAGATGCCTAGAGGCCAGCATAAGAACACAACAGCTAGGGCGATGTGGCACCGACAGACCACCTACCTACCTACTACAGCAAGCCCTGGATATCCCAACACAGCTAAAGCACAAGAAAATGATCTTAAAACCAATCTTTTGACTAAGACAGAGGCACTTAAAAAGTAAATGAATAAATACCTTTAAACACACACACAAACACATGTGAAGAAAATGAGTAAAACTGCTCAGGACCTGAGACCGGAAACAGAAGCAGTAACTCTAGGTAAGCAAACAGGAACACCAGACGCAAGCACCACCACAGAGTAAGAAACGGAAGGAAGGGTCTCAGGCACGGGAGATAGGATGGAAGAAACTGATACGCTGGTCAAAGAAAATGTTAAATTTAAAAAGTTTCTGACACAAAACATCCAGGAACATCTGGGACACCATGAAAAGACTAAACCTAAGAATGGGAATAGAAGATGAAGATTCCCAGCTCAAAGGTCCAAAAAAATATTTTCTACAAAATCATATTAAGAAACTTTACCTAACCTAAAGAAGGCGATATCTATAAACATGTAAGAAACTTAACAGGACACCAAACAGATGGGACCAGGAAAAAAAGATCTCCTGACACATAATAATCAGAACAAAGACAAAATATTAAAGGCTGCAAGGAAAAAAGGCCAAGTATCATATGGAAGCACACTTATTAGAATTACATTTGACTTTTCAACGAAGATCTAAAAGCCAGAAGGGCCTAGACAGATATTCTTCAGACCGTGAGAGACCACAGGCGCCAGTCCAGACTAGTACACTCAACGAAACTGTCAACCACCTTAAATAGAGAAAACAAGATACTGCGAGACAAAGTCAAAAAACAGTACTTATCCATAAATCCAGCCCTACAGATGGTACTAAAAGGAAAACTACAAGCCAATAAAGTTAAAGCACCCAGGAAAACACAGGAAATAATTTCACACAAGCAAAACCAACAAAGGCAAACACTCACTCTCCACACACACAAAGTCAACAACAACAAAACAACAGGAATTAGCAATCATTGGACATTTCTCTCTCTCAATTCCCTAAAAAAAGACACAGGCTAACAGAATGGATGCAAAAACAGGGTTCATCCTTCTGCTGGGTCCACCCCAACATTACCCAAAGTAAAGGGTTGGAAAAAGATTTTCCAAGCCAATGAACCCAAGAAGCAAGCTGGTATAGCCATTCTAATAGTTAACTAACAAAACAGACTTCCAACCCAAAAAAAAAAAATTTTTTTTTTTTTTAGACACAGGGTTTCTCTGTGTAGCCCTGGCTGTCCTGGAACTCACTATGTAGACCAGGCTGGCCTCGAACTCAGAAATCCGCCTGCCTCTGCCTCCCAAGTGCTGGGATTAAAGGCGTGCGCCACCACCGCCCGGCTTCCAACCAAAATTTAATCAAGAGATGGAAAAGGACACTTCATACTCAAAGGAAAAATCCACCAAGATGAGGTCTCAATTCTGAACATCTATGCCCCAACACAAAGACACCCACAGTTGTAAAAGAAACGTTACGAAAGTTTAAATCACACATTGAACCCCACACATTAATATTGGGAGATTTTAACATCCTCCCTCACCAATGGACAGGTAACCCAGACAAATACCAAACAGAAATAATAGAATTGACAGAGGCTATTAATTAAATGAACCTAACTGAGGCTTTGAAGTTTTACATCTTTTCTTTTTAAAGAATTCTGCATTTCCCCCACAAATGTATGTTTCAGTGGAGTCCACCATGCTGGTCTACAGAAGGCAGCTGATTTCTAATCCCTGGAAACCAACAGTAAGGTTAAGTTTACTTAGTCAAAGGCTCATTTGTGTTAGAATATCTGAGAGAATAAGAAAAAGCAATTTGGTATGTCAATTTTCTTGTTTAAACCCAGGGCCTTTCTATTCTGATAGGTTCAACAGAATATCCAGAGAAGCAGTGAGAACTTACAGATCAGAATGTGAATATGAACATGAACTCAATGTTGACCTAAGCTCTGCAGAAAAATGGTATGTCTCTCCTCAAGAATCAAAGAGGTGCTTTGACAGGAAAACTAATTCTCATACATACAGGTTGACACCTAAAAGTTTAAGAACCTGAGGAAAAAAAATACACAGGTAAAGTGCAAGCTTCTAGTTCCTTTAGGAAGTCAGTTATGGCAAACGATGTTTTGCGGGGGCACACAGGTAAAAGGATGTCTTGCTAAATCAGACACATAAAAGAATGTTTTTCTGAAGCAGACACAGGTGAAAGGATGTTTTGTTTAGTGGACATGTGAAAGGACACATATGAAGTAGTATAAATTCCACCCCACAGTGAGAGATGAAGCACTGGTTTGGTTTTCTCTGCCTCACTAACTATACTAATGTATTGATTCTCCTTACATATAGCATTGTTGAGCTCTGCTAGTGGTAATGCCAATACTGAGAGGAACTTGCCCAAGAAATGCTTGTAAGGTTCCTTGACTTCTTGCCACTTCAGCGGCCTTGGGGCAGTTGGTGAGCCTTGCAGTTTCTTCAGGATTTAACTACAGCTGCTGGTCCATGCATGGTGTTTGCTTGCCTAAAAGACTGGACTGTTGTTGCCGATTTGTATTTGGTGTTCGCTACAGGACTGAACTGCTGCCAAAGAAAATTGAGCTTTCCTCCCAAAGAACTATTACTAAACAGATCCACTTCCCCACATCCTAATAACATTTCTCTTCCACTGCCTCTGGGTGGTGGGCAAGATGAGAGGTTGAACATTAAAAAGTAGGTTGCAAAAAATGTATGCCTACACATGGAACTTGAGGTGAGGCAAAAAAAAAGCACTAAGAAGATAAAAGCATTTACCAGAGGAACAAATCTCAGAGGCTCCAATTTCCTCATTCAATGAGAAGCTGTAAGCATCATCTAACTGGACACTGACCATGTGAGTGAACCAAGCTATTGAGCCCAGTGAAAGCAGGGGTGATGGAGTATCCCTTATTTATCTGCCAGACATAAGCAGTCACTCCTATTTATCACAAAGTAACACTGTCACTTCCATCTAGAAACAAACTCAAAAACTCAAGTGAAAAACTGAATACAGAAAATTAATGTTTTCAAATATGAGGCAATGTACAAAAAAACCTTGTGATATCTTTAGGGTTAAAAAAACAAAAGGCATTCTTGGGTTTTTGCTGAAAGTACTCTACAAGGTACAGGGAGAGGTAGTAACTCAAGCACAATACAGCTCCCTTAGAGAGGAACTACAAAATCAAGACTTTTATTAGAGTTATGGAACTGGATTTCCACAGCAAAGTTCTGCAGAGTTGTTGGGCTCGTTGCTGGATACTGAGTAACACATACTTGTGTGTATGTGATTACACAAAGGCCAGGCAGGAAGGAAGCAAAGGCTACAAAAAGCAAAAACCATCCAGAGAGCTGTCTTAGTTCTGACCAGCCAGAATGCAAGGTTTTCACAAAACAAGCAGGCTACTCTAAAGACAGAAAGAACCAGTGAGGCTTATTAGCACTAGAATGGAAGTTGGCTGTTTCTGTAAAGCGCCAGATAGTGACTACTGTAAGATTTGTAGGTCACAAAAAGTCTGTCACATACCCTTTTGTTTTAAAGGTTTTTAAAAGGGACAAGCTTGATAGCACATGCCTTTGGTCCTGGCACTTGGGAGGCAGAGGTAAGTGGATCTGAGTTAGAAACTAGCAGAGTTTTAGGACTGGAGGATACACAGAAAAACCCCATTTTGGGTGTTGGGGGAGAATATTAAAAAGAATGTAAATTCGAATTCTTAAGAACACTATAAAAAACTGGGCCAACTAGAACCACCTTATAAGCTGAAAGTAACTGATGTCATCTTAATGAAGGATACACCCTAATAAGAGAAATCCAAACTAAGGAAAAAAAAAAAATCAGGATAACCCTCTTTTTAAAAAGCCACACAACTCAGAAGAAAAATTTACCATTCAGCAACAGAAAATGCCCAGTAATAAGAATCTATTCAGAAACATGTCAAGATGCATAAAAGATACAACACATAAAAAATCCAGGTAGAAAGGGGCCAGAATTAGCAAGAATTTTTCAAATAACTTACAAATATGTCCAAGACCTGAAAACAGAAATAGAAACAATAAAGAAAACACAAAGGGAGGCAACCATGGAAATGGAAAACCAGGAAAGAAGTCAAGAATTAACGGATGCAAGCATCAACAAAAGAATAAAAGAGACAGAAGAAAGAATCTTATGCATAGAAGATACCTTAGAAATATCGACATAATAGTCAAAGAAAATTTAAAACAGAAAAAAAAAAAAAACCCTAACCCAAAAGATCCAAGAAATCCAGGACACAATGAAAAGTCCAAACCTAGGAATAACAGGAATAGGAGAGCAAAGATTCCCAGCTCAAAGGACCTGAAAATGTCTTTAACAAAATCATAGAAGAAAACTGCCTGAACCTAAAGAAAGAGATGACTATAAATGTACAAGGAGTCTATAGAACACCAAATAGATGGGACCAGAAAAGAAAATCATCTCATCACATAGTAATCAGAATTACACCAGACTTCTCAACAGAGACCCTAAAAGACAGAAGAGCCTGGACGGAAGTCATGTAGACCCACAAAAATGCCAACCCAGGCTACTATGCCCTGCAAAATTCTCAATCATGACAGATGGAGAAAACAAAATACTGCATGACAAAACCAATATCTATCTACTAACCCAGTCCTACAGAAGATTCTAGAAAGAAAACTCCAACACAAAGAGGGTACTTACACCAAGGAAAAAACAAGATATTAATTATTTCACAACAAAACCAAGAGAATCATATACACAAAATGCCACCTACAACAACAAACATAACAGGAACTAACAATCATCTGTCTTTAGTATCTCTATCAACTGGCTTAATTCTCCAATAAAAAAACACAAGCTAACAGACTCGATACACAAGCAGGATCCAGCACTTTGCTGCATACAAGGAAACACACCTCAGTGACAAAGACAAACACTACCTCAAGAGTTAAAGGCTCGAAAAAAGTCTTCCAAGCAAACAGTCCCAGGAAACAAACAGGAGTTGCCATCCTAATATCCAATAAAATAACTTTCAACCAAAAGGCATCAAAAGCAAGAAGTTCTAGAAGGACACTTCATATTCATCAAAGGGAAAAAATCCACCAAGAGGAAGTCTCAATTCTGAACATCTATGCCCCAAATGCAATGGGCACACACATTCATAACAGAAACTTTACTAAAACTCAAAACACACATTGAACCTCACACAATAATAGTGGGAGACTTCAACAACCCATTCTCACCTATGGACAGGTCATTGAAACAGAAACTAAACAGAGTCACTAATAGAGATTATGAACCAAGTGGACTTGACAGATATACACACAGAACATTTCACCCTAAAACAAAATACCTTCTTCTCAGCACCACATGGTACCTTCTCCAAAATTGACCATATAATTGGACATAAACCAGCCTCAATGGATACAAGAAGATTGGAATAATCCCATGCATTCTATCAGATCACCACAGACTAAGGCGAGACTTCAATAACAATAAAACAACCAAAACCCCACATACCCATGGGAACTGAACAACTCTTTACTCAATGATAACTTGGTCAGGGAAGGAAGGAAGGAAGGAAGGAAGGAAGGAAGGAAGGAAGGAAGGAAGGAAGGAAGGAAGGAAGGAAGGAAGGACGGACTTTTTTAGTTGTGCCTAATTTTATGGGACACAATGAAAGCAGTGTTAAGAGGAAATTTCATAGCAATAGTAGCCGTCATAAAGAAAATGGAGAGATTCTACACTAACAATTTAACAGCACACCTGAAAGCCCTAGAACAAAAAGCAAACACACCCAAAAGGAGTAGAAGGCAGGAAATAGTCAAATTCAGGGTGGAAATCAACCAAATAGAAACAAAGAGAATGATACAAAGAATCAACAAAACCAAAAGCTGGTTCTTTGAGAAAAATCAACAAGATAGATAAACCCCTAGCCAAACTAAAGGTCACAGAGACAGTATCCAAATTCATCAAATTCATAAAATCAGAAATGAAAAGGGAGACAATGAAACTGAGGAAATTCAAAAAAAAAAAAAATCAGCTCCTATTACAAAAGCCTATACTCAACAAAACTGGAAAAATCTAGATAAAATGGATAATTTTCTACATAGATACCACATACCAATGTTAAATCAAGAGCAGGTAAACTAACAGGCCCATATCCCCTACCTAAGGAAATAGAAGTCATTAAAAACCTCCCAACTAAAAAGAGCCCAGGGCTAGATGCTTTAGTATAGAATTCTACTAGCCCTTCAAAAAAGAGATAATACCAACACTCCTCTCAAACTATTCCATCAAATAGACATAGAAAGAATACTACTGACTGCATTCTACAATGCCACAATCACTCTGATACCTAAACCATACAAGGATCCAACAAAGAACGAGAACTTCAGACCAATTCCCCTTATGAATAGCGATTCAAAATTATTCAAAATTCTCAAAAACCGAATCCAAGAACACATCAAAACAATCATCCATCATGATCAAGAAGGCTTCATCCCAGGGATACAAGGTTGGTTTATTTTACAAAATCCACTAAACAAACTCAAAGGAAAAAAAAATCACATGATCATCTCCTTAGATGCAGAAAAAGCATTTGACAAAATATAATACTCCTTTATGTTAAAAGTATTAGAGAGATCAAGAATTCAAGGCCCATACCTAAACATAGTAAAAGCAATATATAGCAAACCAAAAGCAAATATCAAATTAAATGGAGAGATAAGATACTTGACGCAATCCCACTAAAATCAGGGACAAGATAAGGATGCCCACTCTCCCTATATCTATTCAATGCAGTACTCGAAGTTCTAGCCATAGCAATTGTGATGGTTTGTATATTCTTGGACCAGAGAGTGGCACCATTTGGAGTTGTGGACTTGTTGGAATAGGTGTGACCTGGTTGGAGTAGGTGTGTCACTGTGGGTGTGGGATTAATACTCTCACCCTAGGTCAGTCTTCCACTAGCAGCCTTTGGATGAATATGTAGAATTCTCAGCTCTGCCTGTGCCATGCCTGCCTAGATGCTGCCATGCTCCCACCTTGATGATAATGGGCTGAACCTCTGAACCTGTAAGCCAGCCCGAATTAAATGTTTCTTGTAAGACTTGCCTTGGTCATGGTGTCTGTTCACAGCAGTAAAACCCTAACTAATACAGCAACTAAGACAACAAAAGGAGATCAAGGGGATACAAACTGGCAAAGAAGTCAAGGTATCACTATTTGCAGATGATATTATAGCATATATAAGTGACCCCAAAAATTCTATCAGAAAACTTCTACAGCTGATAAACAACTTCAGCGAAGTGGCTGGATATAAAATAAACTCAAACAAATAGTCTTACTTTATACAAATAATAAACTGGCTGAGAAAGAAAATAGGGAAACAACACCCTTCACAATAGTCACAAATAATATAAATACCCTGAGACAACTCTAACCAAACAAGTGAAAGATCTGTATGAAAATAACTTCAAGACTCTCAAGAAAGTGAAGATCTCAGAAAGTGGAGAGATCTCCCATGCTCATGGATTGGCAGAATTAACATAGTAAAAATGGCCGTCCTACCAAAGGCAATCGACAGATTCAATTCAAACCCCATCAAAATCCCAACACAATTCTTCAAAGACAAGGAAAGAACCATTCTCAAATTCATCTAGCAAGGCAAAAAACCCAGAGTAGCGAAAACAATTCTTAACAATAAAAGAACAGCTAGGGGAATCACCATCCCTGACCTCAAGCTTTATAATAGAGCAATAGTGATAAAAACTGCATGGTATTAGTACAGAGACAGACACATTGATAAATGGAATAGAATTGAAAACCAGAAATAAAACCACACACTTATGGACATTTGATCTGTGACAAAGACACCAAAAATATACAATAGGAATAAGAAAACATCTTCAATAAACGGTGCTGGTCTAACTGGCAGTCTGTATGTAGAGAAATGAAAACAGACCCATATTTGTCACCTTGTACAAAGCTCAAGTCGTCCAAGTGGATCAAGGACCTCCATGTACAACGAGATACACTCAATCTAATAGAAGAGAAAGTCAGAAAGAGCCTTGAACTCACTGGCACTGGGGGAAATTTCCTAAACAGAATTCCAATGGCTCATGTTCTAAGATCAAGAATTGATAAATGGGACCTCATGAAACTGGAAAGCTTCTGTAAGGCAAAAGGACATAGCCAGTAAAACAAATCGGCAACATGGGAAGATTGGGAAAAAAAATCTTCACTAATTCCACATCCAATAGAGGGCTAATATCCAAACTATTATATAAAGAACTCAAGAAGCTAACCACCAAAAAAAAAAAAAAAAAAGCCAATCAAAAAATAAGAGTATAGAAGTAAACAGAGAATTCACAAATGGCCGAGAAGCATTTAAAGAAAAAATACAGAATACCCAAGGGCCAGCAGAAAGGATGGAAACAGGCAATCTAAGGAGGTAGGAGGGTGAAGGGACCCTCCAGAATGCACCAGAGACCTGGGAGGTGAGAAACTCTCAGGAATCAAAGGGAGGGACTTTAGATGAAGTGACCGATAGTAGGGAAAGGGAACTTATAGAACCCACCTCCAGCTGGGCAGTGGTGGTGCACACCTTTTTTTTTTTTTTTTTTAATATTTTTTTTTTTTTAGATTTATTTATTTATTTATTATATGTAAGTACACTGTAGCTGTCTTCAGACACTCCAGAAGAGGGTGTCAGTTCTTGTTACGGATATAGAGCCACCATGTGGTTGCTGGGATTTGAACTCCGGACCTTTGGAAGAGCAGTCTTACCCACTGAGCCATCTTACCAGCCCGGTGGTGCACACCTTTAATCCCAGCACTTGGGAGGCAGAGGCAGGTGGATTTCTGACTTTGAGGCCAGCCTGGTCTAAAGCTTGAGTTCCAGAACAGCCAGGGCTATACATATAATAAATAACTCAAGCAAAAAAAAAAAAAAAAAAAAAAGAACCCACCTCCAGAAGGAAGACAGGGCATCAAGTGAGGGAGGTGGGGGGCATCCCACAGTCACAACTCTGACCCATAATTGATCCTGTCTGAAAGAATTACAGGGATAGAAATGGGCATGAGCCTGAGGAAAATAAAGTCCAGTAACAGTCCCAAAGAGGGATCCAGCTCAAGGGGAGGTCCCAAGGCATGACACTATTATTGAGGCTATGGAGCACTCACAAAAGGGGACCTATTATGACTGCCCTCAGAAAGACTCAACAAGCAGCTGAAAGAGTCAGAGGCAGCTAGTTGCAACTGACCCCTGTGGTTGAATAGGGAAAGGCCGGAAGAAGCTGAGTAGGAAGGTGACCCTGTGGGAGGACCAGCAGTCTCAATTAATCTAGACCCTGAGATCTCTCAAACACTGGACTACCAAACAGGCAGCATACACCACCTGATATGAGGCACCCAACATACATACATACAGCAGAGGACTGCTGCGTATGTGTTCATTGAGAGATGATTCACTTAACCCTCAAGGGATAAAAACTCTTTCCTATGAGTTATCTTTTCTAAATTTCATTTTGTGAATACTATTCCCAAATAGCTTCAGTGAAAACCTCATTTCCACTACGCCAAAACAACTAAGGAATTCTAATCTGTGATAACTTATCTAATCTACTGATAACTTATCAAAATGAATAAGAAAAATAAAATTTATACACTTAAGATAGTAAAATTATATATACTTCAAATACGTTAACATGAAAATGGACTTAAAATACAACAAAGTTTACTTAAAAGGAAATTGTTAGCAAACCCAATTCCTAAATGTAGGTCTAAATTCCTAAATTAAGGCCTTATGAACAATCTTGAGAGACTTCTTAGCTCTTGTCATCTCTTATGAGATAAATCTCAACTGTTAAGTTCAAGTTAGTTACCCTATTCTTTTTCACTGTTTTATTGCTGCTTTTCACTTTTTCAAAGTCAGTATTTATGAAGAGTCCAAAATAAACACATTGCCAGGCATTTTGAGTCACAGAAGATAAATGTCACTGGTATGGTCTTAACCTTTTGACCAGTGTCAAATAAGGTTAAGACAGTAGTTTGAATACTACAAAAGACATAGCTCTAGCCCTTAGAGAAGAACATGAATAGAGTTCAGGATAAAATTCAATGAAAATAACAGTTTAAAAAACTATTTGATGTAACAACCAAACAGAAGAGTTGGGTAGTAACTTGAACATAGAGATAGATGGCCCTGGTAAAGAAAAGTGACAGATTAAGGCAGAAGATGTAAGGCCTAGACATTGCATGTTACACAAAATAATAAGGCCAGAGTCTCAGTCAAATACCTATTAGATCATTAAAGTTTTATCAGCCAGCAGAAAACATAGCCTTATAAGACATAGGAAGAGCAACAGATGTTAATTAGGAAATGAAGAGTGGCCGGGCGTGGTGGCACATGCCTTTAATCCCAGCACTCGGAGGCAGAGGCAGGCAGATTTCTGAGTTCGAGGCCAGCCTGGTCTACAAAGTAAGTTCCAGGACAGCCAGGGCTACACAGAGAAACCCTGTCTTGAAAAAGACAAAAGAAAGAAAGAAAGAAAGAAAGAAAGAAAGAAAGAAAGAAAGAA
>NC_034595.1:3032828-3065859 GCF_900095145.1 Mus pahari
AAAAAAAAAAAAAAATCAAAGAAAACTAGTGAGCAATTTTTTGTTTAAAAACTCACTTTCAAAAACACCAACTCCTACCTAAGTTTTCTCAATAACTAAGTTAAATTCATCCCCTACCCACAAAGCTCTCTGTACATATTCTCCCACTTCAAAATCTGTGGATTCCCGGTTACAAACACAGCTGTGCTCTCAGGCAGGACGTCGGCTCTCTACCCTGCTCTGTGTAGCAACATCTCACACCCGCACACAGTACACAGCAAGCACTGGTGACTCAAGCAGGACTGTAGAAATAAAGAGTTTCTTTCTGGGTACGCCATTACCTCTGTTATGTCCCAGTGGTGCAAGAACTGGTCTAAATCTGTAAGGTAGAGAAGCACAGGGGAAAGTGATGTCTGGATGACATGAGGAACGCCTCGAAGGTTCTGAAGCCAGGCCAACTCCTCTTTTGAAAACCCTAATGCAGGAGACAAAGAAAGCCAGCTGAAAAATAAATTGCAGAGCAGTAATACATAACATTCACAACAGCTTTGTTACCCTGCTGTGTTCGCATCTTACAGTGTCTTAAGGAATTAAATCCTAGTAACAGAAACTGTAAAGTTCTGTTGACTACACATGCAAAGGATGTGAACTGACCCAATTTAAAACACAGCAAAAAACACTCTGACCATGTTCAGTGGGAGCTTTACTACTCTTGATTTGTTTTTAAAATAAGGGGCATAATCATTCCAATAAACAGTAAATTTTAACTAAGAAAATAAGTGGCACCCGCCTTTAATCCCAGCACTCTGGAGACAGAGGTAGGGGGATCTCTGAGTTCCAGACCAGCCAAAGCTTCACAGGTAAGACCTGTCTCAAAACACATAGAAGAAATGAGCAAATGAGAGCAACGGTACGCTCCATTCCAAACACACTAAACACTGCATGACCTTACACAACAGTCCTTCAAATGTTTTCAACTACTCTTATTTGCTCTAAGTTGTTTATTTGGGGAGAAAAAGGTTGGAGTGGAAGTGGATTCAACTCCAAATTTTGAACATGGATACCATACCTAACATAACTCTGGTGTCCTTCTTGGCTCTATTATACTTGGTCCAACCCACACAATCTGTCAATGACCCTCCTGATTAATAGCTCTCAAAAATGATCAGACTGCCACAGATAACTGCCCGAGAAGTTGACTGTTTTCATATTCAGACCACCATACTTCCAAGAGCATGGTCTAAGGAAGCTAGTATGTTAGTCACATAGCCATGTATTCTCCCTTTAACTTGGCAAGTTAACGTGGCTACCTGTAAGTGTAGAAAATAAGAAGCTGAGATAATCCACATCAGTCATTAAGCAATCATTAACCGAGTGGCTCCATCCAGAAAAAGATGATCTGCAAGAAACAAAAGAACTGAACTATTACCATTCTGTTTTATTTTTAAAGAGTAGAGGGGTCAGGACGCTAGAGAGATGGCCTGGTGGATCCTTCTCAGGATTCAGGTTAAATTTCCATGAGCCACATGACAGCTCACAACCAGCTGTAATTCCAGCTAAAGGGGATCCAACACCCTCACACACCCACACATATAGGAAAAACATCAGTGCATGTAAAATAAATAAGCCATGATTTAAAAAAGAAAAGACCAGACAAGACTGAGGACTCCAGCATCTGAATCCAGGCCTTCCAAGTGCCCTACCACTGACCCTCAATCCCAGGTCTGCACTTTCCTTTATTGCAAACATGTCCATAGTATACATGCTGTTTTAACTTCACTTACAAGGACTTTACTATTATAGTTAGGAAAGTTAAGAGGCATTAATATTTATAGTTATGTAGTTCATTAAAAAGTATAAGTGGCCTAACATATATGATGTAGCAAAACTTCCATCCCACATTTCAAATTAGAACCAAAGAAGCAAGGAAGTTTTTCATTTTCTTTTGCAGTAGGTTCTACCACTGTGTACTTATCTAAAAAAGTCTGACCCTTAGCAAATAAGTGTGATGGAGTCTCCACTTCACAGCTAGCTAGAGCGAAAGGATCTTAATCAGGCTTTAAAAAATTTACTGTTAAAGACATGATACACTATATTCTGGTTTACCCCCACAAACGCACAGTAAAGCAGAGACTTGGAAAGAAAAGCTGAGTGAGCTGACTGTGGTGGTACAAATCTGTAAACCCAGTACTTGTAAGGCTAAGGCAGGAAAATCATAGCCTTTCTCAACTATACACTGAATTTGAGACCAACCTAGTCTACCTACTTCAAAAGATCAAAACCCAAAATTAAAAGAGAAAAGCTAACTATACAGCAGCTTTCAATGATAAATACTTGGTTCCTACTGTAGGACAAGTTACTAGCTAGTCTTTGAAAACCCTCAAAGCCAGGCTTCCTTAGGAAAAGTTTGAATCCCAAACCAAAAGATACAAAAAACAGATCTAACAAGCTCAAATTACAGATTTTATCAGACAACTGAGTAAATGCCAGCCAGAATTAGGCTTTTCTAATTTACCTATATGCCACTTCTAGAAGTGGTTAAAGTAAGTTCTATGGTACACACCTTAAATCCCAACCCCATTACAAGGGAGGAAAAAAACTTCCTTTGGATTTCTTAATATTTTTAACTAGGAGAAGAGGTACTAAGCATTCTGTGTCATTCAGAGCAACATGTAGATATCCATGGAGGAATATCACAGGAACTCAACATCAAGAACAGAAAGAAGGACAAAGGAGTTAATAGAAAAATCCTCTTATACCGAGTATATACAGAAGCAACTGTGCCACCCAGTGGCTGGAAATAGAAGGCCCATTTAAAGTTTAACTTGGAAATAAGAACGTTTGGATAGCATAAAACCATGGTCTAGTAGAAGAGGAGAGATACTAACAAAAAACTTGAAGTACTTCAAAATATGTCTGAAGGAACCAGTCTGAAATTGAATCAGGATGGAATCCAGGGTCTCAGCATACATTCTACCACTGAGCTCCTCCGCAGTCCCAACCTGCTTTTACTGAATAATTCAAACTTCCAACTATCAATACAAATCTTCAGAGAAAAGTAAGTTAAACAAAGCAAGACTGCTAAACCACCCTTAACAAAAGCTAATAAACTGTACAGAACTATAACCGAACATAAAATGTAGTTTAAAAGGGACTCAATTCAGCAAGTGTTCAAAAGCTAAACTAAATCTTAGACAACGTAGCTAAGGACGAAGTGACCTCCAATGGAAGCCATTGAATATACAGTAGAATTGAACATAAAAAGTTTCAAAGGCAAAACATTAAATAAAAGCTTTACATCGACATACAGAATTTTTCTCTATTTCTAAGAAAGAAAAGCATAGGAGACTATCAATGCTTCAATTTTTTAAAAATAAACCAATCCTAACGCACTAACAGACATGAGAAGTAAATCTTGAATTTTCACAAATAAACAACATTGTGAATAGCGGTTGCTAGAAAGGTGAGGCAGACAGTTATGAACCATGTTGCAACTCAAAATAGCCAAATGTAGCAGGGAGTGGTGGTGCACGCCTTTAGTCCCAGTACTCGGGAGGCAGAGGCAGGCAGATTTCTGAGTTCAAGGCCAGCCTGTTCTACAGAGTGAGTTCCAGGACAGCCAAGGCTACACAGAGAAACCCTGTCTTGAAAAATGAAAAAAATAAATAAACAAACAAATAAATAAAAACAGTACTACCACATGATCTACCCATTCCATATCTATGTTAGATAGCAAATATACTGAAAGCAAGGTCTCGAAGAGATACTTGTACACAAATGTGAATAAAGTCTTATTCACAGTAGCCAAATGGCAGAAATCATCTATATGCCCATCAACAGATAAACTGAAAAATAAATGCAGTATAGATCTGTCTGATGGACTATCACATGGCCTGAAAAAAATGAAAAAAACCCTCACACATGTTAGAATATGATGAGCTTTGAGGACAAAATGAAATAAGCCACACACAAAAGTAAAACGGATCTCTCAACAATATGAAGCATCTAGAACAGCCCCAAATGATAAAGGCATAAAAGAGATCACCTAGAAAAATGGTAAGAGGAGGAAACATCTTGAATCCCCCAAAACAAACAATTTTTAAGTGGGCATGGTGACCCACCTGCAATTCTGGCAGAGGCAGAGGCAGGCGGTCCCCAAAAGAGGTGATCTAGTTCTGGATTTGAGTAAGGCCCTGCCTCAATAAATATGGTGGAAAAACAATGGAAGTTGATTCCCAACACCACTCTCAAGACCCCACATGCAATCGGTCTCCTTCCAATGAAAAAAACACAAACACAAACACACACACACACACACACACTCACTCCTCCCCCCCATGCATTCTTACCCAAAAGATCTAAACTTGCTATAAAAGGTTCATACATAACACATACAACTTTAGATTTTAAGTATAGGATTCTTACCTACATGCTATTAATCACTTATCTATAACCTCTATTCCAAACTATGGGCATATATTACAAAGCAAGAAACTTGTCTTAGTATCAATAAACTGTCTTCATTCAAGAATAGTATTAGCAAAGTTCTAACAGCCACGTTAAAAATAAATAAAGGTGCCCACAGTATAAAAGGTGCTCGCTTTTAGTCTTAGCATTCTAGAGGCAGAGGCAAGAGGATCTCTGTTAATTCAGAACCAGTGTGATCTACACTGTAAGTTCCAGGACAGAAGGACTAGGCAGATAATCTCTGTTCTCAAAAAAAACAAAAAAACAAAAAACAAAAAAGCTTTCTGTATTTCTATCCCATAAGAAATGAGGGGAGAAAGATGATACAGTTAAAATAGAGCTCATTTCACAGTGATACCTCATGTACAGTATCCCAATAAGCGTGCCAGCCAAACTTGAACCGAGTCTTCCCATTATGCAGCACCGACTTAACCGAGAAAGCAAATCAGCAGGCAGAGTGGGTAGAAAATATAAAAGCTGAACCAAACGTTGCTGAGACTCTGCAGGAAGAACTACCACAGCACCTTCTTGAGGATCTAGTGGGGTAGGAAAACATGAAAGTCAACTATAAATGATACACAAACCATAGATTAAATTATTAAAGCAGCTTGATAACTTCCAATGAATTAAATGTTGACAAATAATGTTTAATCCCAATTTTAACAATAACATACAATAGTTTTTCACCAGGCATGGTTTTCTAAACTATTTAAGAAAAATATTGGGCCGAGCGGTGGTGGCGCACACCTTTAATCCCAGCACTTCAGAGACAGAGGCAGGCGGATTTCTGAATTCGAGGCCAGAGTGAGTTCCAGGACAGCCAGGGCTACACGGGGAAACCCTGTCTCGAAAAACAAAAACAGAAACAAAAAGAAAGAAAGAAAGAAAGAAAGAAAGAAAGAAAGAAAGAAAGAAAGAAAGAAAGAAAGAAAGAAAGAAAGAAAGAAAAGAAAAATATTGGGCATAATCATTTATTTAGTCTTATTACACTATTAACTTTATAACATCCAAAGGTCTCCATAAAAATTTGAGGGCTGGTGAGATGGCTCAGTGGGTAAGAGCACCCGACTGCTCTCCTGAAGGTCCGGAGTTCAAATCCCAGCAACCACATGGTGGCTCATAACCATCCGTAACAAGATCTGACGCCCTCTTCTGGAGTGTCTGAGGACAGCTACAGTGTACTTACATATAATAAATAAATAAATCTTTGGAAAAAATAAAACCATCCAAGAGTTTAAAAAAAAAATTTTTTTTTTTTTGAAAAAAAAAATCTTGATGAGGATGAAAAAAAGATTAAAAACAAAGCACAATAGTAAACACAAACATTTTCACTAAAAATTACATGAACCTAATTTAACACAACTTGTTTGTTCCATGTGTGTATACATCTACACACATGTGCACAGCAGTGCTCAATATTTAGCAACTCATAAAACATGGAAATGTCCATAAGTGGTACATTAATACAATGGAATACCACTAAGCAGTAATAGAATAAGGTACTAATATTTGCAGTAACATTTGTAAACCCTGATACTATTATGCTAAGAGAAAGAAGCCAGGCACAAAGACCTTAGATTATAATTCTCGTTTTAAAAGTGTCAAAAGGGTCTGGGAAGAAGGCTCAGCGGTGATGTGTGCTCACTCTTCCAGAGGACCACATCAGGTAGTTCCGGGGGATCTGATGCTTCTGGCCTCCAAGAGCACCTCCCAACAGACACATAAGTAACAGTAATTTTAAAAAATTATTTTAAAAAGTCCAGAATAGGCAAAACTAGACAAAAAAAATGCAACTGCTGTCAGGAACTTAAGTAAAGAAAGATTAAGCGATCGGATGACTAATGAAAACAGGTTTCTTTTGAGAGTGATGAAAATGTTCTACAATTATGCAGTAGTAATAATGGTACCACTTTAGAGACATATTTAGAAATTACTGAATTATAGATTATAAAATCATAAAACTTAAAATATGTGATATACATCTTAATAAATCTAAGTTATATATACTTTATAAATATATGTGCCACTAAGCTTTTATTAATATTTTTCAAAACACTAAATAGTTCTAGAGATGAATAGAATATTAACATGGGAGTCATCTAAGACACTCATGATTAAATAACACAAGAACTATCTTGACATCAAAGCATCAGAAAGATTTTCAAAGTACTTTATTAGTTAAATTTATGAAGTTTTAAAGATAAGCAAAAGAAGCAAAAGGTCACCTTGGGTATAGAAGGACATGTACTCAAGGCAGAGAGACGGGGAAATCTCAAGTATGAGGGGCCTAAACTACATTGTGAGACTATGTCCCAAACAAACATCCAAGCAACAACAAAACTAGTAGGGAGAATATACAAGGTAAAAACTATTCTAATACACTTAAAAGAAATTTACTGTTTAGTATTTTGAGTAACTTAAACTAATGAAAATCAAAAAAAAAGGCAAATCCTAAAAACTCCAACTCCCCTTTACCATCCCTTTTCCTTGCTGGACTAGCTGAAGGCTGCCCCCACCACTCAATACTCACTCACCATAAATGCGTAGAGCGGCAGCTTGTAAGTTTTTCAGTAAGTCCTTATTTGCTTGTGATGCAGCAGTATGAATAATATCAATCAGCTGTGTGGACAGCTCAGGGTTTCGGGAGCCAAGGTAAGAGAGCTGCAATGGCAAGCCGGCCAGCCAGCGGGAGAGCACTTTGCTTCGGTATCTTAAGAAGGACAAGGAAGAACAAGATAAAATGTTAATATATAAACATGAGAAGATTAACTTGAACAAAACCAATCTTTTTTCTATTTAAATGTAACCATTTAAAAATAGTGATATACAAAAAACGCATCTATTTACTTAAGCATTTGAAAGCAGGTAAGATGCTGGTGTCTCTTCTGTAGCAGTTCTGCTCATTAAATTAAGAAACTACTTAATTCCAGCACTTGGGAGGCAGAGGCAGGCNGATTTCTGAGTTCGAGGCCAGCCTGGTCTACAGAGTGAGTTCCAGGACAGCCAGGGCTATACAGAGAAACCCTGTCTCGAAAAAAAAAAAAAAAAAAAAAAAAAAAAAAAAAACTACTTAATTTTTAAATGAAAAGGGACACCAGCTAGATCTATACAAGCTGTCTAGCTACTCATAATGTGTATACTCATATGTGTTACTATACAATATATGAGACAAACAGATGCATTTAGTATGTTGCTTCCCCCACAAAATTACTTCAGCCTTGCATTATTTTAGTCTATGGGTATAGTTTCCTAGCAGAATAAAATTTCTTGAATATGACAAATAGATTTCTCCAAAGACTTAATCATACTGAAATACACAGACTACAAAATAACTCAGCAAAAAATTAAGGGTAAAATATAAAATCTTTACCTCAATCTGTAAGATCTCAATTCTTCTTTCTGATAGATCTGACTGAAAAATTTGATTAACAAAGTCCTAACTGGAAGAAGCAGGCCCCTCTGTTGATACAGTGTATAAACCGCCTTAATGAGATTCTCTGTAGCATCTGAGGACAGAAAGGAAACAACTCTTGCATATGAACAGACACTCCTTCCACATACACAGAACTACTTTGTTCCTGGAACAAAGCTGTCTTAAGGCAGAAACTGATGAACATCACATCAGCAACCAGACATTACATTATCACTTATCTCAGGAACAAACCTATAAAATTACATAAAATAAAATAAGAAGAAAACCTAACAGGAAAACTTTTATTTGAACAGGGGAAAAAAAGAGTAACTCACTTCAAAACCAACTTAATTTCAAGCTCTATAGTAGAGGTATAAGCACATCCAAGCAGGCAGACATCTTTAACAGTTTGCTTCAGAATGGGCCCACTCCAAGAGAGGAGTCAAGACAGCTTCATAATGGTTAGACTAGCTGCCTTGTAATAGTTTAAATGTAACCAGCACAACTATACAGAGGGATGGTAATCACCATTTATGCCAGACCCAGATCTCCTCTCCTGCACCACCTACCTCGATTTGGTTGCATCTGGATTAGCCTCCATGAGACTCCAAGCAGCCTGTTCAGCTGCTTACTATTCAATCTAGTGCCACCTTTAAGGGTCTCCGTCACAAACTTCCTTATTGTTTCTATCCAACTGGAATCATTCTGCAAAGTTGAGGCATTTGCCAGCGAGACCATGATATCAGACAGCGTTAAGTTCAGTAAAAGATGATCTACATTATTGGAGAGAACTGTGCAATGCTTGATGCTAAAAACAAAAACATACACAGAGATCTATAAACCACACCTGCTTTTGAGCACTTAAAACAGTCTTATCAATAGATAAAAAGGGTTTTTTTTCTTATAGTATTTATAATTTCCAAGCTGACAGAGTACTAGGCAACTAACTTTAGGCCATAGTTCTACACATAGGTCTGTAAAAAAAGGACCCGAATTAGAGCATCTATGACACTGGTCATTACTGTGTTACTGTTCCATGGAGGGCAAGTGGCATACCTAACATGTCACTAGAATCTTAAGGCTTTTCACAAGACTTGTTAAGATGGAAAAATCCTAACTCCAAGATTTTTTTAAAAGCAAGTATTTGTATTTGGTGGGACATTAAAGTAATATTTACATTTGCTTTATTTCAAACTAACCATGTTTTAAAAGAACCACAAATTTCTCATCATAATCTGTACATGTATAAAATAAAGACAGTAGCATTATGCCTTTAATCCCAATACTTGGGATATTTCTTTGAGTTCAAGAGCAGCATAGACTATATAGTATTTTGTGACAGCCAGGGCTACATAGTACGTATGACCCGGTCTCAAAAATAAATACTAAATATTATTTAAAAAAGTGAGCTGGCCCCAAGGGCATGAGAAAGGGAAAACTGGCCCTGGCCCTTGACAACTGCAGTATGCGGTAAGCTAGACAGGACAGTGCTGGAGACTCACCCTCAGGGTGTGGATACAAGAAAGCAGGCAGGCAAACCAACTCGGCTACCACCCAGGACCAGATGCAGGGCTTTGAGTTGGCCCACCTTAACATCTACCTCATTTATGAAGAGCTGCCAGTGTGTAGACACAAAGCTGCAGGATCTCCCTGACACAGGATACCTGAAAGGAGTCCTGGTGAGGTTCCAGTATTGATGGTGTAGCACAAGTTAGAGGCCTCAAACAAAACAATGACTCAATACAATGAACATTTGCAAGTAAAGCTGTGTGGACAAAGGGCATATTGTGGTACACACTGTAACACACTATAGTTTCCACTACAAGAAAGTTTTTATTTATTTATTTATTTATTTATTTATTTATTTTTATTCTGGGAGAGGGGAAGTTGCACGTGGGGAGCACAGGTACTGAGAGGGGTTGAGATGCATCAAGGAGATGAGAGGGGTTGAGATGCATGATGTTAAACTCTAAAGAGTCAATAAAACGTTTTAAAAATGTAAAAGATACCGATCTAGGTAAGCAGTAGTCTAATTTTATAATCTATATATTAATGTCATTTCATTTGTTTTCACCAAGTAAAACACACTCCTTTCAAACATGCACATGAAGGCCCAAGGACATCAGGTATCTTTCCTTGATGGTGCTTCAACTTGTTTGGTTTTGTTCTTTAAATTTGTTTAGGTGGTCTATGTGGGGGCACATATGTGCCACACTTATGGAGGTTAGAGGACAACTTGTAAGGGTCTAATTTCTCCTCCTACCATTTGTATCCCAGAAAACTAACTCAAGTAGTCAGGCAAGTGCTTTTACCCACAAAGCAAGCCACCTTTCTGGCCCCTACACCTTTCTTTTTGAGGCAAGATCTTTCACTGAACCTAAAAATTCATGAAATCAGCTCCTAAAATTATTAGATAATAGATTTAACCTGCAACTTTACTTACTGTGAGGCATTTGTATCTAAATTTTTATGAAAAGAAAAAGAAAGAAGGGACCCTGGTGCACTTGCTTAGAATTTAAAGCATTAGGAAAGCAAAGAATGTGCTTTAAAATACTTTCTCTCTACTACAATAATCTGTTTATAATAAGCCAAATATTTAGTGAATCCATGCAAAATTCAATTAATAACATTAATTCTGAGCAAAGTCCTTGAACTCTGCTCAAAGCCTCAATGCTTCTCTACCTGTCTTGTCCTTTGATATATTTAAGAATGTTTTGACAGATCTTAAGTTCCCTTTCAAGTGTTTGCTCATATGAGGCAATTACAATTTTACTATTCCAGCTTGTACTAGCTTGTCAAGTTTTACTGCACAACCTATTCTCACATCTGCTCTCATCTGAAGTAAAGACTTAGATATTTTCTAGTCTTAATTATTTTTAAACTCCATCTCCTAGTATGGTTTCCTCTAATTCTCTCTATTCTTTCATTATCAGTTTCCTGGTATATATATGAGAACAAAAAGTTAATCTTTAATAAGCTACCTGCCTCAACAATTCTTATTCAATTGCTATTTATGTAATCTGACAAAATCTATACAGACTTACAAAAACAAAATAAAATGCTAGCCCTAAGGCCTAGTGATTTGTTCAAGATTAGCCTGACTACCTGCCTGCCTTTCTCCCTCCCTCCTTCCCTTTCTTTCTTTCCATAAAAATTTAGATACAAATGCCTCACAGTACGTAAAGTAGCAGGTTAAAGCTATTATCTAGTAATTTTAGGAAATAAAGCATTTTAAGTCCACAGTGGAAAACAATTGCAATACCTTTTATTTGTATCTTTCTTCCGTTGCTTGGTTATTTCTTTTAAGGCATATGGAAAATGTCTCATAAAATGATGTTTGAAATCAGTAAGATAATTTTTTCGAAGCCATGACTCCTATTGAAATAAAATTGAGATTAGGAAACACTCAAGACAAAATGTAAAGTAACTAACAAGCAAAAATTTAATTATGTCAATATCTAATTATCAATGTCCCATCTTAAGACTACTTCTGCCGATGCCACAATACATAAATAAGTTTTAAGATCAGAGTAAACTGTTAGACCATCCTATTTCATTCATGTATCATTGTGGCACTTGGTTTTTGCTGTAATACATTTATCGGCTGTTTAAAGACAAAGAGTAAATGAGATTTGAGAAAAAATCTGAATTGCTCTTTCATTAAGTTACATTTTTAAATACCTTATCTTCAGAATACTTCCTGACAGCCTGAACTCTCTTGTTCCTCCCTACCTGTTTTCATGTATGCTTTTAACATTCTGCTTCGCTATCATCTTTACTCCTAGAATTGACATTCTATATTACCGTCAATGCCACCAGAAAGCATGCACCATGAACAAGAAGCAGCTTATCAACAATGCTTACACCACTGTCTCCCAAGTTCAGAACGGCACTATAATATTCAGGATTTCTGCAACTGAACTATTCTGTAAGCATCCCATCTAATACAGCACTCAAAACTATAGCTAGTGTTTGTTGCCAAGCTCCAAGGGCACAAAAGTGGCCAATAAATCTGAGGAATTATGTGTGTTGTGTAGTATGTACATGCTTATGTAGGGCCCATAGCTCAATCTCAAGTGTTGCTCTTCAAGAGGTATTCATCTTGATTTTTATGAAGCAGGGTCTCTCGCTGGCCTGGAGCTCAAATAACAGGCTAGGGTAGCAAAGGAACCCCAGGAATCCACCCGTCTCTACTGTCCCAGATTCTGAGTGCATGTGTCACAGTGCCCAACATTTACATGGGTGCTGACATCAAACTCAAGATCACTGTGCCTAGACACTTTATCTACAAATATCTTTGCTCCTGTCCAGCCCTAGAATTATTTTAAAACCAGTTTTCACTACATAACCCAGGGTAGTCTGGAACTTGGAAATCATCTTGCTTTCATGTCTTGAATGTTGGGTGAGATGACCAGGTTTTTAGTCAACTTGACAGACACAGCTGGAGTCATGTAAGAAGAAACCTCAATTTAAAAAATGCCTCCATAAGGTCAGGCTACAGACAACCTTGTAGGACATTTTCTTAGTGATTAATGCGGGAGGGCCCATGCTGTTGTAGATGGTGCTACCCCCAAGCAGGTGATCCAGAGTTCTATAAGAAAGCAGGCTGAGCAGCCCAAAAGCAGCACCTCTCCATGGCATGGCCTCTAAGTCAGTTCTTGCCTCCAGGTCCCTGCCCTGTTTGAGTTCCTGTCCTGAATTCCTCCAATAAACAATGAGTTGGAATTTTAAGCAAAATAAATTCTTTCCTCCCGGAGTCTCTTTTAGTGATGGGGTTTTGTCACAACAATAGAAACCTACCTGGAGTGGTGGTGCACACCTTTATTCTCAGGCAGAGGCAGGCAGATTTTTGAGTTCCAGGCCAGCCTGGTCTACAAAGTGAGTTCCAGGACAGCCAGGCCTATACAGAGAAACCCTGTCTCAAAAAACCAAAAAAAAAAGAAAAAAAAAACAGACATCTAAGACTGAGACTACAGGTATATCCCACTGTGTCTGGCTTGAATTTTAAATTATAATGAACTTAATCAGATCCTCTTTGAGTACATTGATAAAAAAAAAAACAAAAACATGGCTTTAACTTCTAATTTTCATGAAGTAACAGTAATGAAACAGAAAAAAAAAAGTAAAACAAACATTCAAATATAAATCTAAGCCATAAAACATTTATAATGATCATAACACTGTTCCTTACACTATCAATATTAGACCCTAAAAGAAAAAAAATGTTAAATTACATTCTCATTTGCATTCTTAAAGCTGGGTATACTTCAGATTTCTTTTTGAACCAAAGACCAAAGCTTCAAATTATTTTAAAACAATTTCTTAATTGTTAAATTGTTAATTGTTAAATGTCTTAATTGTGTTGTAAACATGAGTAAACCAAATGCATGAAAGGGCTCCAGCAGTTCCAGCAATCAGCACATCTAAGACTACATTTGATCCAGATATCAATTCATCAAAAGAAAAATCTAGGGCTGGTGAGATGGCTCAGTGGGTAAGAGCACCCGACTGCCCTTCCAAAGGTCCGGAGTTCAAATCCCAGCAACCACATGGTGGCTCATAACCATCCGTAACAAGAACTGATACCCTCTTCTGGAGTGTCTGAAGACAGCTACAGTGTACTTACATATAATAAATAAATAAATCTTTAAAAAAAAAAAAGAAAAAGAAAAAGAAAAATCTAGTTATAAAAATAAAAAAAAATTAAAATTTGGCCTATGTCTGTGATTTATGCTCAGAGGTCAAGGAATGTCAGTCACTTCCTTCTTCCTAAACATTAAACCATTCTACAGGTCACCCAACACTCTATATATTATTCTATTACTGAAGGTAAGCAAAATAAACTCCCCGAGTCACTTTTAGGTTAAGGGATGGCAAAGTACAACATTAAAATATCGTTTAATTTTGATTTTCATTTTATGGAGTTTTTGTTTGTTTTAGAAAGAGAAAGAATATAAATTTAGATGAGTGGAGATGATTTGGGAAGAAAAACATCAAAATATTGTATGAAAACAATTTTTAATAAAAAATTTTGAAAGTGTAAAAAAATGTCGTTTAATATCATTATGCAGATAAAATGTTGTACTTCTTTATAAGAGCTCTTTCTTATAAGTTACTACAGTTTAGCAACATGTTTTTAAATATTTGGAGGCTAGGAACAGCTCAGCAGTACAGATAAGGCCTTAGGTGTCATCTTTAATACCACAAATATATGTGTGACTACTCATATGTAAATATACATCATTTCAATATAAGCTACCCAGCCCTTCACATAAGATTTTGCTTTAATTACTTGTATGTGTAGGTGTCTGTGTGTGCAAGTGCCCATGAAGCCTAAGGCACTGACTTCCCTAGAGCTAGAGTTACAGGCATCCAGAGTAGAGCTGTGGCACATTCAACATAGGCAAAGGGAACAAACCAATTGCCTCAGCACTATGTACTCAAAGGGCAGAGATGGCTCAGTGGTTGAGAATCTGAATTTAGTTCCTGACATCCATGTAAGAGCTCACGACCACCCACAGCATTAGTTACAGGGAATCCAAACCCTCTCCTAGCTTCAGCATTTATCAAGTACATGGTACACCCACATCTATACAAACACTTATACATATAAAATTAAAAATTAAAAAAATAAAGAGGAAGAAAAAAGCAGTAAATATTTTAAGCACTGAATCATCTCTCTGGCCCTATTTATATCAGTTATATACATTATCTCAATTTAGTATTCTAGCCTTCAACAGTCTATAGTCTTGAAAACCTTAAGTATCCCACGTAAATGAATGCTACTAGACAGCCCTGTAATGATAAAAGTTACAAAGCATCTATTTTAAATACCCACTAAATTTCAAGTGGAAACTAGTACAAAAGAGAATTTGCAGATTCTGCATTTTGTGCCTCCTGTTCTTAGCACAAATATCACAAAAACATTAAAAGTGATTTTCTTCACTAGTATTTTCTTACTAGTCCCATAATAATTTCTATTTTTCTTCATCTTTTAGATGAAAATACTGACTGGTGAGTTTCATCCTTATAAACCCATTTTAAGTAGAAAATATATTAAACTGAAATGCATTTTAATAGACCAATTAACCAAATACCAGATTTTCGCCTAGGCTACCTTAAATTTACTCATACACTTATTACTAGCCTATGATGTCTGATATAATGTCTTATAATGAAGTAAGAATACCTCATAAAATGTATCCAATGGCATACTAAAAGTAAAAGATAGATCATTGTACAAGTAAAGTTTTAACACCACTCTAAATCAGAAAATTTCCAAGGCACATCATTTTTAATGAAGAATTGGGGTAGATCCACTAAAATTACAAATATAGATTTTTCTAAGCTGTATACATTATTGTCAGCCTATACCACAAACTGCCATGAGAACCGAACTTTGCCTTCCTGCAACCAGGCAGTGGTGGTGCACGCCTTTAATCCCAGCACTTGGGAGGCAGAGGCAGGTGGATTCCTGAGTTCGAGGTCAGCCTGGTCCACAGAATGAGTTTCAGGGCAACCAGGACTACACAGAGAAATCCTGTCTCGAAAAAAACAAACAAACAAAAAAAAATTTAAAAAAAAATTCCTGCAGATAGTGATGGAGTAGCAATAACAGAACCCTTAAAACATGTCTTAATACAAATTACAAATCCATAATGCTCTTCAAAATCTTTACTTTTTATCTTACACAGCATAATAACTCATCCTAATCTATTGCTCAAAATAAAGACTAAAATAAAAGACATGCCTTCTCAGTGTTGCATGTATACAGGCAACTTTAAAAGACTCCCATGAATCTAGCCAAAACTCCTTGCAAGAGATTTCTTATAGAGCAGATGCCTCTCGCTTTAAAGCAGTGCTCCTGTGGCTGTCCTTCTGGTTCCTTAGCAAATGATCTCACAGCTTTGTTCCACCTCACCTGAACTACAAACATACGGCATATTTCACTATCATCACTATGACTTCAGTACAGTCTTCAACTGCTACATACGATATCACAACATAATAAAAGGAACCACTTAATAAGCAACTTTTCAATCCCATGAGAAATCTTCAGAATGTTCCTAATCAATTTGTCACAAGCTACACTGGTTTGGTTTGTTTGTTTAGTGATAGAGAGAGAATAGTATCACTCTGTGTCCCAGCTAACCTGGACTTTACTTTATGTAGACCAGGCTGACCTTGAACACCAAGATCTGCCTGTCCCTGCCTCCCAAGTGCTGAGATTATAGGCATATGCCACAACATCCAGCCTATAAGCAACACATTTTATTACTATGAATCACTTCTAATAAAAGTAAATACAAATAAGCAAAGTATTATTTCACTGAAAAAATTAATTATATCCAGCTAATAACCTCACAAAACAATGTTATGCATTTCACTGAAAAATATTTTAAAATCCATTTAATAACCTCCCACAAACTATTTTAATTGGTACTTTTATGCAAAAAAAAAAAAAAAAAGGTTACCATTAAATGGTGGGCAGTCTTTGGAGTACACATGTTCAACCAATAGTAAAAGCTGATTTCTAATCTCAATTATGATAAAACGCATTACTAATAAAATAAAGAATCCATTAGTTCTCACCAAAGTATGGGTTTCATCCTGCTGCTTTGAGAGTTTCCACAAGAGTGAAATGACATTCAGGACTTGCTGCATAACCTGCAGAGGCTCTCGCTCTACCCCACTCCCAACAGAAGCAGCTAGTTGTGGAGGTAAAGCTTCAATCCAGCATTCAATTAACAATGGAATTATTATCTCAATGAATCCTTTCAGATTTTCAGGGGATGACAGGTCTTCATCCACAGTGCCTAGTGTACCGAAGCACCTAACAGGGAAAGGTAAGAATTAAAAAGTTAATAATTATAAAATGTGTCGTCCCCTGCTTAACTTAAATATAAAATACTGTAAAATGAAGCACCATGAACTATCAATTACATATATCAAAACTGATAAGAAAAACAAAACACTAAAATGGCAAAACAAACAAATTTAAGTTTTACTTCTAATTAGGCTTTTGCTACAAATGAAAATACTTTCAAATGACTCTTGGCATTGAGAGTCATCTAATCAACTCACCATTAATAACTACATGAAAATTATAAAAGACAAGTATTATGTGTTTCCACCATTAGCCATTAATGGTCAGTAGTTAAAAAGTCAATATAGGAAAACTGAGTGTGGACATAACTGAAATCCTTACCGTAGCCTGAACTGTGAACTGACATTTGGCTGTGAACCCCCATTTTCATAAACCTGGATCTGTTGCTGGTCGTTGGCATGATCCTTCCAGTTGATAAAAATGGAGTTGCTAGTGGCATGGGGAGTTTCTTTTTGTTCCTGAAGTCCTTCACTTTCTCTCAACCTACTGGATCCATCTGCCAAGGCCTGAAGGAATTTACTGAGTCTTGCTAAGACTTTCAGCCTCCATTGCTGAGAAGTGACTCTCCGATTAGGATTTACAGAAAGTATCCAAGACTGGGATCTGTCTCTATTTACGAGTCCTTTGGACAGCTGCTGATGAGAAATGAGTTCTACAAAGTTCTTAAGCAATATACTGCTACGGCCAGTAATGAGAGCTGGGTAATGTTCCAGCAGAATGTCCAAAACTTTTAAAGAGTCCTCCTGAATTCCTTCAGTAATGTGAGTCATGGCACTAGAGAGATGGGCACTTACCAAAGGAAAAAATGGAGAAATTTGTTCAGTTCGTATTTTGGGGGCCAGGAATTGAAGAAGTTGAACTGCTGCTAACCGTACATTAGCATCTCTATCTGTAAACACAGCAGTCACTTCACTTAATATATTAGAGAGGTGTGCATCAATTATAAATGGGTATTGAGACAAAAGGTCTTTAAGTCCAAGAAGAGCACTTTGTTTAACACCACCACTATAGTGATGCATCTGTGACAGCAAGTCCTGTAACACAAATACAGATTTTAGGTATGGACATTAATATGTATCACATTCAAGCAACCATTTTAACTAAAACTATGATAAGCTCAAGTCCTTGTACTAAGTCTTAAGTATTTTCCAAATGTTGGTTAACTTTACTAAGATCAGAAACACTTTCATATTTAAAATATTTTATCCTAATAAAAATAATAGCTCTCTCGTTAGTTATTTTTTTACATTAAACTACATATAGGTTTTGGCACACTATGATTTAAAGAGGCATTAAATAAACATTTATTGCAGACCTACTAACTCATGCAAACATTGTAAGTGAATCTACCCTCTCCAGGCTTAACAAGATCTTTCTGCGCACTTCCACACGGTGTGTTTCATTCAGAGGGTGCTATCTGGTAATTTTATTCTCCCAAGATATATTTCATAATACACATACAGATATTCTAAAAATCTTATAAAACATGAAATACAATACCATTCTTGTCCCAATCTCTTTACTACAGACCAGTAATAAGTTATGTGCTATAATTACTTCAAAAACAACTACCCATAAGATCTTATCTTAATCAGCTATAAGAACAGAAAATCTATCCATCGAGAACTTGAAAAGAATAAATTAAATGCAAGAACTACTTCCAGATGACATTTACTATACCCTCACCCCCAAAAGTTTATTATGGAGCAATCAATATGGATTTAGTTTAGTAAAACTTTCTGAAGTTGGAAAGACAATATCAAGATTAGAGATTGGCAATATATGAAACCCAAACACTGTCTAACAATACACCATATGGCCCTAAGGCAAATCATTTACTTTAAGAGATTAAACAGCTTTTCACAAGAAATAACGTTCTATATAATGTGAAAGAAAAAAATTCACATTATCAAAATAAGATTCACAGTTTACCTTTATGTTAAGCTTTCTATTGTTGGTTGGAAGTGTTCTATCCTCTTTAAGTTGTTCAGGCAAATGTATAGCCTTTGTCTTAAAGTTTGTAGTTGTAGCATTTTCTAACTTGGGCTTCTTTTTACCAACTTTTAGTTTTACTTTCTGAAAATCATCTTGGCGTTTCCTTTTTTTGGTCATTCTTGAATGCTGTCAGAAAGAATGGAAACAATGATTAAAGCAAGGATAAGTGGTAAAAAAATTTAAAATATTGTTTTCCAATATTTCTATTACTCTAACACCTCAAACATCATCATGAATCATACCATCAATAACGATGCCGAAGAATCAGAATGGACAACGGGCAAAAAAACCACTAAAGCATGCAAGAATTAGTTTGGTTAAGAAATGCTGAAAACAAGCCATTAACAACATAAAAAGAAAGAATCTTGTTAAAGAACCTTTCTTTGCAAGGTTTTCTGAGTCATAAAATTGTCAATGTGCAGTGGTGGCACATGCCTTTAGTCCCAACACTTCGGAGGCAGAGACAAGCACATTTCTGAGTTTGGGGCCAGCCTGGTCTACAGAGAGATCCAGGACAGCCAGAGGTACACAGAGAAACCCTGTCTCGAAAACAAAACAAAACAAAAATTGTCAATGTGCTACAAAGAAACCTGAAATTTTCTTTTGTTTTTTTTTTTTTTGGGGGGGGGTCCCCCCACTCTGGAACATACCACAGATACATTTCTGTTAGAAGTGCATAGTACTCAGGATTTAACAAAGTCTGAAATTTTTGCTATTTTTAATGAAAGAGATAATTAGGAAGTTTCATGAATCAAAGCTGGATGCTAGAAACCAATCAAACAACAAATCAAATCAAAACAGAACAGAACAAGTAGGACCCAAGTAGGCAGTAAGGAGGGATGAGGATCTTATAAGCAAGAAAGCCAGGTAAAGGTCAGGAGTAGGAACAAGCCTGCTAAGGACAGAAATAAAGGCACAAACATTTTCAACATTAGGTAAAATTACAGTCGCAAATAAAAGTCAGTGTCCACCCTCTGCACCCCTCCCCCACCCCAAAGGTAAGCAACAAGGTAACAGGAAATGTGATTTAAGAGGAGTAAGAAAAGGACTAGTAAGTAAACAACTCGGGCACAACCAGATCACCTTGTACCTTTCTTCATTCTCCATTATTCTTTCAACTTCAAGTCCAATTTTCTTGCTCACCAACCCTTTAATCTGCATGCTTCCTGCCCACTCCAAAGTCACTAGCTTTAAAAAGTCCTTATTTCTACCTGACTACTGCTCAAGCTTCCCCACTGGTAAACGCTTTGTCTCTACACTGTCTCCTCTCTGAGCCCCTGGCCATGGTCATCAGACAGCTTTCTAAACACAGATGTGACAAGGACAGGGAGCTTTCCTTGCTCTTATTCTTTATAAATGGTGCACTCCTTAACCATGCCATGGCACCATGCCTCGCTCGGCAGGCACCAATGTGGTTCCCACAACCCTCTCCAGCTTTTCTTAAAGCTCCTTTCACAATCTGCAAAAATAATAAATTCTGTCTTCCACTGCACACCCAGTTGAGCACTTCTGATCTAACAGAATTACCTCAGGTCATAAAGTCACAATGCTACACATGGAGATTTAAAAATAAATAAAAAGTTTACAGTGCTATTAGAATGAATGGATGAATGAATGAATGAATTCCGCTAAGACAGCATATCCAAATTCATAATGTTGATTTATTACCTTAGGACCTCTTAAATAGAAGTTGCCTACTACACAAGAGGTTAAGAGCTGGCTTTAAAAGGAGCACAGGGCATGTGCCTGTGTCAATACTAGACCGGCAGAAAGACTGCCTGAGTGCAGGCATTTTGAGGAACCTGGTCAACACAGCAAAATGCCATCTCAAAAAAAAAAAAAACAAAAAAACTATTTCTAGAATCGGTGTGATTCTTATCCAAACATATTTTCTACTGTGGTTATGTATCTATAAGCCAAAGTACAGTTATCAGATTAAATAAGCAAATGCCCTGTCCATGCTTACCATACCCAGACCTGTAAGCTGACAGTTTAAATACATGTTTCAAGCACAACATGCACGTGTTAGTCTCAAGACCAACACATACCAAACATTCAAGCCTCACAAACCGAGAAAATCCCTTTTAATACAAAGCTGGCTTTTAATCTAGTAAGCAAACATACTCGCTAAGTTTTTCTTACAATTTTATCAGTAGTGTTTCCACAGATAAAAGAAAACGGTTCACAAGAAAGAAAAATTGACCGTGACATCTTGCATCATCCTCTAGGCACTTTTTCACCTGTGATGATGGGTCTCTAGCAATCTACATCAGACCTCATTCTGAATAAGAATGTCAAGTTTTCCCATATCACTTCAAGTACTCTTGTGAATCTGCTAGGAAAATTATGAGGACTAATAACTTTTTTAAATCTCGACAAATATTTACAGAAACATACTGACAGTTTTTTCTTCCCACTAGGAACTAGGTTAAAGTTCCATTAGATGCTGCTATTATTTCCATTTAAAGATTTTCGTAACACTGGCATCAAAAAGCTCTACTAGACTAGACCACTTTTACAGCAGTAGATGACAAGGAAGCTAACTCCGGCCTCGGGGCCCGAGCTCTCCCTGGACTTGATCACCTTTTTGGTGAGCTTGAAAACTCACACACACACACACACACACACACACACACACACACACACCTGCTGCAGGCCAGTCTTAACGCTAACCTGAGCGGAAGAAGACTGCAACTTAAGCAGACTCCCAAGTCGTTGGCCCTGCGGCCAGCCCATTACCTTTCCTCCTCATTTCCAACTATTCCCGCTCTCCAAAGGAAAGGAAGAAAAATCAAGGAGACAGCAAGCGCTGCAGCGGCTGGCCTATGATTCTCTCCAACCCTTCGCGTCTCCAAAGCTCCCCAAATTCGAAGGGGGCAGAAAGAGAGGGTCCTCCGACGAGGGGAGGGGGAGGAGCGCAGCGATCAGACCTGCCCGCCCGTTTTCGAGCTCGCGCACCAAAAATGGAAACCCCGTTTCTGTTTTTTTGTTTGTTTTTTCTCTTTTCCAAACCATGGTTCCTAGATCTCAGTGGACGTCGAGTGGAGTCTCTGGCCCGACCCCCACACGCCGGCCCAACACCCGACGAGCCCCCGAATCGGATCGCGGCGGCTTGAGGCGTTTCGGAAGCCCCTCGGCCGGCTCTCCCGCTCGGGAGTGGGGGGACAGCTAGGACCCCGGCCGCGCTACCCGCCGCAGCCCGTCCCTCCGCCTGGGCCTCGCGTGTCCGCGCCCCAGGAAAGCCGCGCACGACAGACAGACGCCGCTCACCTGAGAGCCCGGACGGAGCCGGGACGCGGACACGCGGCGGAGAGCGAGCGAGCGAGCGTCAAGCCCCGCAGAACCACACCGTGTCCCGCCGGCCGCAGGCTTTCCGCTCACTCCCAGAGCGTGTTTTCAAATCGCCTCGTCCTCACGCGGCCGCGTCTCCTTCCGCCGCCCGGAAGTGGGGCCCCCGCCCTCGCCGTGCTCACGTGACCGCAGGTCGCCATCGCGCGCAGCCGGAGGGCGGGTCCAGACTGGCACGCCACGCCCCCTCTAAGAGGGGCTGCGCCGGAAGCTGGAGAAGAGAGAGGAGGGCCTAGGGTCCAGCAAGCCGAGTCAGGTCTTCTAGCATCCTTGGCTTGGGGGATATTGGCTGGTTACAGCTGCTTGAAAGGCCGTCTTCTCCCCAAGGACCACAGTTCTTCAAACCTGGAGCTACAGCCAGAGAAAAGTATAAACTGAGCTTAATTGAGGAAGGAAAAAGTTTCAGGACAGCAAAGATAGCATTTCTGGGAAGGGTAACCTGGACTAAAGTCGAATAGACAAATGCTAAGAGGTTACAAACTATACCTCGTGGCAGAGTCCAGGAAACCTAGGGCAGGGTTTTGGTTTTTTCCCTGATTCAACATTTTCAGCATATAATTAACTTCTACTACTGAAAGTAAGTGGATTTAGAGAATTTGAGACGTTAAAATGCCTACAAAGAAGATGTGACGAAAGAAGTCTTGAAAACAAAACCATCCAAAGATTGACTTAGTCACGCGTGTAAGGAAAAGCATACAGATAGAGTGTCGGCCTGGATTCAAATTTGTCTTTACAGCTTCCTACATATAAGACCTAAAAAGCCTTATACCTTATATTGAGCTTCAATATATGAAGTAGGGATAAAACAATAATAACTAAATGTAGGAGACCCAAGCACCAGAATTAAGATCACACCTACTCTGTGAAAATGAATAAAGAATAAATCCAAAAAAACACCACGCAGACAACCTCCGCACCCACGCCGCACCTGCCTTGGGAGTTGATGACATTATATGTGAAACTATAAAATCAGGAAAAAATTATAAAGGCTTATGCCATCTAGATATGCCCCCTAAACTCCAAAATGCTACCAGCTTATTCAGAACTTCTCCCTTCAGCTTTGCAATGTATATCTACCTCAGAGTCAACAAGGACCAAAAGATAACTCTGGGCATCCATTCTGAAATATTTTCCTACCTCTTCACCTTAAATAGCATCCCATCTTGCCAGTTACTCAAGCCAAACCTTAAGAGCTGGTGTCTTTCTAAGACCTATCACATGGCTTCTAACCCAGGAGGAGAACCTGCGGGATCTGACTTCCACTATTCATTACCATCTCCCTGGCTAACTTCAAGGTCCACATCACCCCTGATCAGAGGAAAGAGCAGGGACCACATTTCTCTCCATCTTAGACCCCATACAGTCTAACATGTGCAGAACAGCTCTCAGAATATATCTATCTATCTATCTATGAATATTCATATATATATATATATATATATATATATATATATATATATATATAGCAAAGCATGTCACTATAAAACTCTTCAGTGGTTCCCCATGTCACTTACCCCCAAATCTAGAGTCTTTCTGATGGCCTCAAGACCTACCATATTGGGTCAGTCCTTTGCAGTCCTCTGAGCACTGTTTTTCTGTGTTCCCTTTTCTCTCTGTCCCTGTGACCTTCACTTCTTTGCTCTCCTTAAATACATGAGACATGTACCCCCTTACCTTTCTAGTTAGACCTTTTCTTTATATTCCTATCTGCCTGAAATACACAGCCCAGTAAATTCACTGGACAAATTTCCCTCACTTGAATTTGCTCCAACATCTTCTCAAGTATGCCTATCCTGGTGGCCTGAATTAAAAATCATAACATATTGTCCTACATCTAGAAATTTCCCTCCTCTGCTCAACATTTTTTTCCCTTAGGGTGTACCACCTTATAATGTACTGTGTGGTTTATGTACCGCTGACTACCTGGTCCCCTCACTCACCACTAACATGGATGTTCCATGTTGCACCTCTGTTTGGTTCATTCTATATCCCAAGTATCTAAAACAGTATATGGAGGAGCACAGTAGGCCCACAATAAATATCCACAAAACACGTGCTATTTGGTAATGTTCAGCCATAGTTCTTTTGTTTCCTATTTTGGTGTAGAACAGAGATGATAGACTCAGAGAAAAGCAGGCCTGGTGGCTTTGTGTGTGGCTGATATAAATACTAATGGTGTGGGGAAAAAAAAAAAAGCAGTCATTTTTGAACAATGGGCAGTATTTACCCTGAAGTAATGCAGAGCAAAATTAACTCCCCAGAAATGTTTATAAGAAATCTAGTCTTTAAATATGGGTAGTGCTGAGCCGGGCAGTGGTGGCACACGCCTTTAATCCCAGCACTAGGGAGGCAGAAGCAGGCAGATTTCTGAGTTCGAGGCCAGCCTGGTCTACAGAGTGAGTTCCAGGACAGCCAGGGCTACACAGAGAGACCCTGTCTCGAAAAACAAACAAACAAACAAAGAAGTAGTTTGGTTGGAGGGAAAGGCTGGCGGGATGAAGATCTCCTGGCCCTGGGAGTGTGCCTTTTAAGAGCATATTTTGTCCCTCTTCTCTCTTTCTTTCTCTCTCTGCTTCTTGGCCACTTCAAAGTGAGCCCCTCTTCCAGGTGCCACAGGTCCAAACCAAGAAAGCCAGTTGACTGTAGAGTGAACCCTATGAAACCATGAACCAGAGTGAATCTTTCCTCCTTTAAACTGTTTATCTCAGGTGTTTTTTTTGTCACAGCCATAAAAAGTGACTAAAACAATTGCCAAACAGATGCATTCCCCCTGAATTTTAAAACTGTGTGTGCCAACAAAACAGTTATAAACAGGTTGCTAGTTTATTGTCTCTACTCTAAAACATGAAACTGTGAGTATAAAGACTGGACTTCTCAACTTGTAAGTGACAAGTGATGAATTCCACAATTACAAGAAATCTACTTAGAGATCTTTGATACATAACAAATGCTAATTAGCAAGATTTCTTGACCTAGGCCAGAAAAACGCTGTTTACAATGAACAGGCATTCTAGAATGTACAGAGGAGCCTATTCCTAAAAGTCGATATTTGGCCACACAAGTGTTCATTTCCTTTGGCTCTTACGAAACCAATTGGCTAAAATAATAGAAAGACCTTGGCCCTCAGTTCTGGAGACTGGAGTCACTAGAAATCAAGACATCAGCAATGTTGATTGCTCTGCAGACTGAGAGAGAGAATCTGCCCTATTCCACTCCTTGCTCCTAAAAGCATTAGATACCCATTGCAGATCCTATTCTGTTATTGTGTACATCGACTACCCTGTGGGCATGCCTGTGTGGGTTCAAACTTCCTACTTTCATAAACAATGTAAACTAAGGGGTCTTTGAGATGAGACGCCTGCGGGTCTTGATCGGGTTTGTTTTCAGGCAGGAAAAATCTGAGGCACAATATGTAGCGCCAGAGAGTACTCAAGCACCACAGACCGAAGCAACGGTTTAGAAAAGATGTTTACTGGGGGGATGAAGAAACAAATGCTTGCAGCAGATGCAGAGAGAAAAGGACCCACTGCAAAGCAGAAATCCAGTCTTGCCTTGAGGCCTGATAGTCCACTAAAGTGTTTAGTGCTGGTCAGTTTGAAGAAAGCTAGAATGGTTTGATTGGCCCAGAACTGTTGTGTGACATGTCCTAAGCAGGCCTTGAACTTGTTGAGCCAGTCCATCAGCAGGGGGCCTATTGGCTCATCTCAGATTTTATCTCCCATTGGGAGACTGGGTGAGGAACAAGTTGGCTCTCTTGAAATCCACCACCGTTCTTACTTCACCGTGGCTCCTCTGCCTCTGCCCAACTGGGAGTTTGCTGCTTACTGGATACTCCTAGTCTCTCATGCAGACACCACCAATCACATAAGATTGAACATGCCCTAAAGACCTCATCCTAACTTGATCATCCCAATGAAGACCTCATATTCAAATCAACACGTCTAAGAAAACTGGAAGTTAAAATGTCAAAATGCCCTTCCGGGGACACAATTCCATCTGTATAGCTGTCAAGACCTGCATCCCTACATCTCTACAATATATTAACAACTTTTCCCTCCCTTTTTAATCTAAGCTCAGAAGCAGGACAAAATCCTAGCTTAAGCCATAAATTTTTCTAGAGTTGACTTGCTAGTCATTAAGCTAGTGCCGCTCAGTTTCAAAGTTACTACCTGGGCTACATAGGGAGAACCCTACTGCAGGAAATACAAACAGAAACAAACAAGGGGAAAAAAGTGTCAAACACTAACTTGAAATGTCAAAAATGGAAGAAAGGACAATGAGCTACCACCAGTGAACAACCACAGGAAGCAGCTACTTCCATAGATCAAAAACAGCAAATGGACAGAGTAGGGGATGATAGAAGTGAGTGCTTAAAGATAGAATCCTCATAAGACCTCCAGAGAGACAGACATGTTGGCTACTGCCACTGAGGTGGCTTAGTGACACTTCTCTGAAGGAGACAGAAAACCTGTGAACTGTAATCAAAGGCAGCATCAGAATGGAGTAGCACTACCTGTGCTCCTGTAACAGTGACTGGCAAGAAACAAGCAGAAAAAAAGCAATTCCCTTCTCTCTTCTTCCTTTGTTCTCCCACTCCAGGCTCCCACGGGCAGACAGCAGCAGGGGGCCAACTAGCAAAGAAGAAATGAATGTGGTTTGTGGATTCCCAGACCCTGCATCTCAAAGCAGAATACAAACAGCTTTGAAGCTGGGGGCATAAGCTCAATGATCAGCACTTCAATGCTATAAAAATTTAAACAATGGCATAAAAGGACATATGCACCAGGGGAAATTTATACAACGCCAATGTAATTTAAGAGGTTAGAGGGGGTTTTGTTGTTGGTTTTTTTTTTTGTTATTGTTGTTGTTTTTTTAAGACAGAAAGCCTTGAACACATTAAAGAAAAAACAGATGTGTTTCACAATGTAAAGAGAGTTAAATGAGATGTGGGGTATGAACCTTAGCAGTAGAGCACATGTCTGGAATGAGTGAGGTCCTGGATGCGATCTCTGAACTGGGAAAAATTAAATACAATGTATATAATTTTTTTAAAGATTTATTTATTATTAGATGTAAGTACACTGTAACTGTCTTCAGACACACCAGAAGAGGGTGTCAGATCTCATAANGGNTNGTTGTGAGCCACCACGTGGTTGCTGGTATTTGAACTCAGGACCTTCGGAAGAGCAGTCAGTGCTCTTAACCACTGAGCCATCTCTCCAGCCCACAATGTTTAATTTTAAGAGAGACAAAAATTATGAATGACAATTCACAACAAATTATTGAAATTATCAATGAACAGTGACATCAACAACACAAGGAGCAGACTGTTCAAGTTCACTAGGCTGTTTGAAATATGACGCCATTTAATTCCAATGTTCCTTTGTCCAGATGACCTGCCTGTTGGTGAGAGTGGAGTATTGGAATATCCAATTAATTAATTAATCCAATTAATTAATCCACAGTAATTAATGTGTTGGGATTAAAGTGTGTTGCGTCCAGTAGTTATTTGCTCTATGAAATTGGGCCACCTGGCTTTGGAGTGTACATGTTTAGAATTGTAATGCCCTTGTAATGTAATGTAAACTCAATGATGAGTTGTTCCTTTAGTCCATACAATTTTCTTTATTTCTAATTTTGGTTTGACATCTGTTTGTTTCCTAATTCTATTTGCTTTGAATAACTTTCTCCATCCTTTCAGGCTAAGGTGGTGTCTATCTTTGATGGTGAGCTGTTTTTCTTGGAGGCAGTAAGAATGAAGACCCCCTTATTTCTAATCCATTCTGCTAGTCTGTGACATTTGATCAGAGAATGAAAGCCATTAACATGCAGGGTTACTATAGAAGGTCGTGTATTAGTTCCTGTCCTTCTTTCGATTCTGTGTGTCTTTGTCCCCCTTTGTTTAACTGCCACCTAGCATCATCGATTGTTTTCCCCACACCCTCTTGGAGGTGTTTATCAATCTCTTCAGTC
Organism: Mus pahari; assembly: GCF_900095145.1. Lineage (NCBI taxonomy): Eukaryota > Metazoa > Chordata > Mammalia > Rodentia > Muridae > Mus > Mus pahari. The sequence goes on from NC_034595.1 coordinate 3,060,890, forward strand.
TGAAGTATTCCTTCCAGAATCTTTACAGAACTTGCTAAGTGGTCACACATGTCTTTAAGCCTGCTGTTATTATGGAAAGTTTTCCTTTCTTCTACAATTATGACTGAAACCTTGCCAGGTGCATGATTCTGGGGTGGCAGCCCCAGAACAACTTTCTTGGGCCTGGAGATGGCTCAGTAGTTCAAAGTACTTGTGCAACTCTTATCACGTACTCAACTCACAAGTGTCTGTAATTCCAGTTCCAGGGGAGCCAATACCCTCTCCTGGCCTCTATAGACACCAGGCACACATGTGGTGCACAGACATACATGTGGGTGAAACAGCCATACACATAAAACTAATAAATACAAATCATGTGTTTCTGTTTATATGAGTTTCAAGGTTTGTAAAGACGAGTCTTTAGAGAGTGAAAGATAATGAGAGGTGACATAGAGTGGTGCCTGGGAACCTCCAAGGGCAGTGGAAATGACCTGTGCTCTGTCCAGGTCTGGGTTGCAGATGGGCATACATTTTTCAAGGTTCATAAGCCTATTTTCTTAGGCTCTCTGTGACTCATGATTTCAAAATTATGACTTTATGATATAAGCAGATTTCTCACCACTTTCACTAAAATATTTGCTGGGTTTACACATATTTACATTTACACAATTCCAAGTGTCTCATGATGATTATATGGCTTAGGTATTATACTATAATAAATGGCCTAATGCTAGCAGCAGTTAAGTAACTTAAGCATGTCATACAGTTAACTGATGACATCATTGGGGTTTGAAGACTTGTCACAATGCTGTTTATTCTCTCGTACTTCAGTTGTCATTTATGATTCAGTCTCATAAACAGAAAAAAAACTGTACTGGTTAGAGTTCACGTTTACTTGAACTTTAAACAATTTTGACATACCTTCGCACTCATGACCTGTAGAATGGTAAGATAACAAAGGTTAGGATAATACTCCTAACTCTCTGTGTCCACAGAAACTTGTCATACCAGCAGCAATGAAACAACAGATACTTCTGCTTTCTTCCAAATTGGGCACCAGCCACTGCCAAAGGACTTTCCACAAAGAATGCTATAGTAGCCCCCAAATCTGTAGTAACAAGCAATGCCACGTTGTAAATTCAAGGCCAACCTTGGCTACCTAGCCAAGTTGTAATCTGGGCTGCATAATGAGATTCTGTCTCAAAACAACAAACAAACAAACATGAATCAAAACAAACCAAACAAACAAATAAAAATCAAAGAGGGAGAAAAAAGAGAGAATGGGGAAAATAAATATAGTTTTAGAAAGAGTCTTTGGATGGCTGGTCAAGCAACTCAAGGTAAAAAGCCACATTGTAATAATGTGAGAGGACACTTTCCTCAAAGGAAAAGGGATCAGAAAGTATTTCTGGGAAAGGTTTCCCTTTTGGCTTAAAGCAGGAACAGAGCGAGAATAAACATAAAAATAGATAATGTCAACAAATTAGCTCAAATCAAATGCTCCATTTCCCCTCCACTCTGCATATTCATGGCTCATTTGGTAAAGCCCTCTAAGTATCTAGTGATATAGAAGCCATCTACTACAAAATTGGTCTAACTATCTGAAAAAGCCCTAATGGTGGGGGAGGGGGATGGTGACGTGGAGTAATACTTTGTCTTGAGGAAGCAATCACAGGTTATTTCAGATATGAACAGGTCATCCCCAGTGATGAACACTTGTGGGACTATTCAGAAATCAAGAGGATCACTTTGGAGATACAAGCAAGATTATACAAGTGATGGGTGGCCAGAGCCAGGTGTGGTGGCACAGACCTGTCATCCCAAGTACTCAGGAAAGTAAAAGGAGGAAAATGATGAGGTTAAGACCAGCATGAGCAACTTAAGAAGGCCCTGCTTCATAGTTATCTTGAAAAGGGTCTGGGAATGTTAGCTCAGGGGGAGAATGTTCGCCTTGACTGTGTAGGGTCCTGGGTTTGATTGACAGTGTAGAAAAACAATGGACGGAGAGCACTTTCTGTGTCCCACAGTGGTGAGCCACTGGCTTCCTCGTTCTCAAGTGGAAGGAATTGTACCTAAACCCAGCTTCCAACAGGCTGTGACTGAGTCCACCAGGAGTGGCATCCACTCTGAGTCTTTTCAAGATTAAAGCCCTGACAGTTTATCCTAAACCTTGAGGGTTACTCTCACTGTTACTCATCAAAATGAAGGAGCAGGGCCTCACTGTCAGAGAGCAATTCTGGCTCAAGCACAACTATCCGCAGAAAGGCAAAGACTGGATGGACCGTGTCCATGCAGTGACAATTGCAGGTGTCTGTCATGAGTGCCTTCAGTCACACCTAAGAGCAGTTTAGATAGTTCATGTAATATATATTCTTAAATTATGTGCCTTTCTACTCAGGTTTTTAAGAAGGTGTTAGTTTTTATTTGTATTTCATTTTATTAGTCACATTTGTAAAGGTAGATGATTGACAGAATTCAACGGTAACAGTGTGTGGTAATTTCAGACAATTCTCATAGAAAATCAAGGCTTTATTGAGAGATAAGTTTGCAAATCAAAACACACAAATATATCAATCTCATACTGCTGGGGACAGCATACCATGACAGAGACTGCCTGCAGCAGGCCTAGATGGAGACATCTCAGAAGCCCTTGGCAGCTCTTTGTTAAAAAAAAAAAAAAAAAAAAAAAAAAAAAAAGGATGGTGTCTGGGACCCTCCCTGAGAAGCAGGAGACACATCTCTCCAGGGGACTGCCATTAGAAATAAGGGACTGCCTGCAGCAGGCCAGGATGGAGACATCTCAATAGCCTACAGCAGCTCTTTGTTAAAAAGAAGCTGTTCCCATTTCTCCTAACCTTAGCCCTGGACAACGGCTGGATAGATTTCATTTGTGCGTGACTGCTTTTCAGTAGGCCTTGGTGTGCATAATTATTCTATTCTATCTGACTTTCTACTCCCTTCTCCTTCTGCTCTGGTGAATTCTGTGAAACTAGATGTTCCTTGATGTTATGCTTCTTAAACAATTAAAAACTGAGGCATGGGGCACAGCACAGCACAGCCCTAATGGCCAGGTGCATACTGTGTGCTCTCATCTTGGGAACAGTGCAGTAACTGCACAATGGTAGTTCCGGATTAATGTTTGACTTGCAAAGAAAGTTTGAAGAAATTATAAAAGTAAAACAGCCAATATTGGGACCCCAAGAAAGGAAAAAGTTATTGAAGTTATGAAAGAAGTTTTGCACATTTGAGAGTAGCCCCCAGTCTCCTTTGGATATGTATAAGAAAGTATAGAATGCATAAAATTATATATTAGTAAAACTAAGTCAAAACACTGGGACTCTTTTTTTTTTTTTTTTTTTTTTTTTGGTTTTTCAAGACAGGGTTTCTCTGTATAGCCCTGGCTGTCCTGGAACTCACTTTGTAGACCAGGCTGGCCTCAAACTCAGAAATCCACCTGCCTCTGCCTCCCAAGTGCTGTGGGACTCTTAGGAGAGTCGTGTGTAATATACAGAGGCAGAAAGCTAGCAGAATTGCTGAGCTAAGGGTTAACTTGACTCTTTCTGGCCACTGCCTGGCAGCTTTGCCCATGTCATTTATCATTAGAGCTTCACAGGAAAATGTATGTAGCTGATCTCAGAGCTCTGGACTCTGATGTATAATAAGTCAAAAGTTAAAGTTTAAATAATGATGTTTGCAATTATTGTTATTTTGGCCATAGGCCTGGGAGTAGGGGAAGCTTGAAACTTTGGGAACAATTCTAATTCTTAATTCTTTGAGAGATGTGGTTATTCTTTTGAATTTGATTTGGCAACAATTATACAATGTGGTTTTTTTTCTATCTGCTTTTGGAGTAACAATAAAAGACTAGGGCAAGTTAAAGATGGAGAATGAGGAGTGCAAAATGTGTGTGAGAGGGGAGTGTGGAGAGTGTGAGGAAAGAGTGTATGTGGTATGTGTGAGCGCATGGACTGTGTGTGAGGGGTGTGTGTGTGTGTGTGTGTGTGTGTGTGTGTGTGTGAAAGGAGAGTGTGTGGGGTGTATGTGTATTGTGTGTTGTGAGATGTGTGTTGTATGTGTGGTGTGTGAGGTGTGTGTGGTGTGTGTGAGGTATGTGTGGTGTGTGTGAGGTATGTATGGTGTGTGTGAGGTGTGTGTGGTGTGTGAGGTGTGTGTGGTGTGTGTGGTGTGTGTGGTGTGTGAGGTGTGTATGAGGTGTGTGTAGTGTATGAGGTGTGTGTGTGTGAGGTGTGTGGGGTATATGTGAGGTGTGTGTGGTGTGTGAGGTGTGTATGAGGTGTGTGTAGTGTATGAGGTGTGTGTGTGTGAGGTGTGTGGGGTATATGTGAGGTGTGTGTGGTATGTGAGGTGTATGTGAGGTGTGTGAGGTGTGAGGTGTATATGAGGTGTGTGAGGTGTGAGGTGTGTGTGGTATGTGAGGTGTGTGTGAAGTGTGTGAGGTGTGTGTGGTGTGTGTGAGTGAAAGGAGAGCACACAGAGGTGTGTTGAAGTGTAGGAGTGAGAGAATAGACAAGCACCCAGGAGAAAAGCAGAGTGGGTGCAGCAGCAAGCAAGGGGACACACACACACACACACACACACAGAGAGAGAGAGAGAGAGAGAGAGAGAGAGAGAGAGAGTCATATAGTGACAGAGAGACAGAGAGATTTAGAGAGAGACAGGGACAGAGAGAAAGAGCAACCTCAAGCCTTAAAATTTTTCTGTGAGCCTGGACCCTAAATAGTTGTCTCTGTGTGTTTATTATGCACCTTCCAGATATCCCTGCTTCCAGTGGGGAACCCAGATCCTGTCTTGAGGCTAGACCGCAACATCATACTTCAAAATTAAGAGGTAGATTTGAATTAAAAGGATATCTGTTTAAAAATAAATTGTTGAGACTGGGATGTAGTTCAGTGGCAGAGAGCTTGCCTAGAACACACAAAGCCTTTGGTTTAATCCCCAGCACTGCAAATAAGACAGAAGGAAGGAAGGAA
>NC_034595.1:3066209-3070671 GCF_900095145.1 Mus pahari
TTCCTTATATTAAACCATCCCTGCATCCCTGGGATGAAGCCTACTTGGTCATGATGAATGATCATTTTGATGTGTTCTTGGATTCGGTTTGCGAGGTAAAATCAGAATTTTTAAAGAGAAATCTGCATACTTATGTTCATAGCAACGACACTATAGTCAGAGGGTATAACCAATGTAAGTGTCCATTGATGGCGGAAAGGTTAAAGATAATATGGTCTGTAGATACAATGGAATGCTATCAGCCTTTAAAAAGAATGAAATTTTGTTATGTGCTATACCACAGATAAGCCTTGACAACATTGTGCTACATGAAATAAATCGGTCATAAAAGACAATTACTCAATTACTATATAATTCCCCAGTGGGAAGTCAAACTCATCAAGACAGAAAGTACAATGGTGTTGCTAGGAAATGGGAGAATTAGTGTTGCTAGGAAATGGGAAGTTATTGTTGTGGCCACTTTCTTATTTGTTTATTGTTTAAGCAATTTCTTATGCTAATTGTGTGCCAATTTCTTATTATTAAAGTATGGCATTTCAGTTCTGCAAGATGGAGCACCCTGGACACTAGGCACATTACTTCTAGTACTTTTCATTACTGAACCTCACACTTAAGAAGACTTAAGATGCTATACTTATATTATGTGTATTTGGAAATGACTTTACAATTTAATTGAGAAGCTGGGAAGATGACTCAGTCAGTAAAGTGTTCCCTGCTATACAAGCATGAGAACCTAAGTGTGATTCCCAGAATCTATCTTTCAAAAACAACCACAGCAACAAAAGCCAGCCAGGTGTGGCAGGATTCACCTGTAACCCCAGTACTGGCAAGGCAGAGGTAGGGGGATCACTGGCAAGCCAGTCTAGCCAATCCCTGAGCTTCAGGTTTAATGAAAGATAAGAATCTTAATTGAAAATAAAATAAAGTCCAATGAAGGAGATGAGTACATGAGAAAATAGCCACAACTGCATCTCAGGGACCTTCCTTGGTTAGCTAGCTCTCATTTTGTGATTACTTAGCCCTGGGGCTAATTGTATTTGATGTTAATTCTGTTCTCCTGTGAGGGGTTTCCAACAAAGAATGAGTCAGCACTCAGGTGATTTCCTGTAAACCTGCTTCCCACTTTAATTTATAAATAAAGGCTAGAGCGGTGATTGGGCAGAAAAAGAGAAGAAGATGGAGCTGAAGGTTTTGGGAGAGAAAGAGAGAGAGGGCGATGGAGGAGGAGGAAGAAGGAAAGTGGAGCACAAGCACCTGGCCTGGAGAAACCACAAGTTCTAAGGGGTCTCTATATGGGGAAGATGGTAGAGTAGTGGTAGATCTGCCCAGTCTAGGTGCTCAGCAAGTACTCATATGAATTGAGTTGTGTTTCATTGCCCAGGGTTATTTGGGTTGGAGATTTATCACTCATTTATATGCTTGATGTGTTTGATTTTATTTAAACAATGTTTTAAACAAATGGCCCCTTTTCATGTTTTACATGAATTTAGATTGCAAGCCCTATCTAAGTATTTTTCCACTTCATTATATTTTGAAATAATCTTCCACTTTGGAAACTGAAAACTTCCTTTGTGAATTAATCAAGGAAAGAAAATTAGAGGGGGAAAAAAATGAACAGAGGCACCAGCTGTAGGCTCCAGAGTTTTAGAGTAGCACCAGCTACTCTAGTCTACTCTTCTAAGGTATCCACTACTCCATGGGATCGCATTCAGCAACACAAACAGTAAAGTTCAGAAATACAGCCCTAGCTAGACCTACTCTGCATGCCTCCACAATCAGCTCACACGAAATAATAAAACTGCCTGAAGATAAATATAAACTAATAAAAATAAACTAACCCCCCAAAAAAAAATTGAAGAAAGGGCTTAAATCCTGGATCTTTACCTGTAGTCTACCGGAGGATCGGTTTAAATGACTTCCTTTAACAACTGCATAACTCCCAGCCTGGATGGCCATCACAGGTGCTCTCAATGCTTGCTGAGATTTACTTCCTTGGACGAATAGTAATAAGCACATTTCGGGCTGGAGAGATGCCTCAGCCATTGGCTACTTTTCCAGAGGACCCAGGTTCAGTTTCCAGTACCCATATAAGGGCTCACAACCATCTGGAACTCCTGGGACAGGAGATCTGATGTGGTCTTCTGGCCTCCAAAGGCACTGTAAGCATGTGGTACACATTCACGTACATGCAGAACATTTGTACATATAAAAAATAAATAAGTCTTTATATATCACATTTAATAAGAGAAAGAAATACAACAAAAGGAAAAAGAAAGGGAAACTGGCATTTGGCCAAGAGCTTACGCTGTGCTAAGCAGGCACTATGTGAGAGGCTAATTTCAATGATTGTTTCCTATATAATTCTTAACCTTACCCCCGTCCCTTATAATGCTTGTTTTCTTGGGAACATCTATCTATTCATTGTCTGAAGACTAGAGATGACATTTACTGAACAAGCTTGCGTTTGTTAGTAGCTGCTCTAACTGTACAGCTCTTGTAAGGAACTCCAGCAGTAAATGAGTCTATCTAGGATTCCGCATCAGAAAAATGATGCATCTTCCCTTGCTTTTGAGATGTAGTTTGGCTCAGGCAAAGCTTAGCCTGACTTCAAACTCACAGTCTCCTGCCTCAGCCTGCTACATGTTAGAATTATTGTCTTCTACCATACCCAGCTCACTGTATTCCCTTTTAAATAAATTAAGGATCTTGTGAAAAGAGATGAGGCCCCACAACTGTTTCTAACTCCCGTTCCAGAGGAATGGATGCCCCCTTCTGGCCTCCACAGGCACCATATTTATGTGGCAGAAATATTTCAAACAGATACCATGGACCTATACTTTTTGCCATGCTTGTTTTCTGAATTCACAATCCTCCCTAGTTAAGTAACCTAGTAATTTTTTCAAAAATCAGATGTGCCGGGCATGGTGGTGCACGCCTTTAATCCCAGCACTTGGGAGGCAGAGGCAGGCGGATTTCTGAGTTCTAGGCCAGCTTGGTCTACAAAGTGAGCTCCAGGACAGCCAGGGCTATACAGAGAGACCCTGTCTCAACCCCCCCCCCAAAAAAAAATCATATGTAAAGGATATAGCATCTGTGTTTAAGGATATCAAGTGCAGTGTTCTGATATCCATATGTACAGTGGTTTGAATATGCTTGGCCTACGAAGCAGCACTATTAGGAGGAGGTGTGGCCTTGTTGGAGGGAGTGTGTCACTTTGGGGTGGGCTTTGAAAGACCTTCCTCCTAGCTGCCTGGAAGCCAGGCTTCTCCTGTTTGCCTTCAGAACAAGATGTAGAACTCTCAGCTCCTCCGGCACCACGCCTGCCTGGATGCTGCCATGCTCCCACCTTGACGATAATGTACTGAAACTCTGAACCTGTAAATTAACCCCAATTAAATGTCCTTTATAAGAGTTGTCACAGTGTCTCTACACAGAAATGGAAACCCTAAAACAATATACATGATGACATGAATAACATGGTCAAGAACACCAACACAGTGTTACCCACAATTGCCTGTTTGTGTGTGGATCTGTTAACTTGTACTTGAAAATTCTTTCATCACAGGGTTCTCCTAGAGAGTGTTAATGAGTAAGATGGTTGCCTTTCTTTGAAATGTATGTGTCATTTAGGCATTATTTGGGGTGCACTAATGTACATGCAGCCTTTTTTCTTATAATTAAATATTTACCATAGTGCATTTTAAAAATCTAGCTTGATAAAAACACCATTACTAAGTGTAAACTATTAATGACAATCATTTTACAGTATCTCTTTCTTTAGGCTGTTAATTGCTACATTAGCACATTCTAAGATTCCAAAAGTCTGGGTTCCCTCTGGTTTCTCTTGGGAAACACACTTTTTTCACTTAGAATCTCTATTAACCCAATCGCTTTATAGTGGTTTTACATTATTTAAAGTTCCTTGCATTTTGAATAAACATGTACAAGTTGGACAGGCTGCATCTATCTTTAATGTATATGCCTTTGATCTTCACAAAGCAGCTATATGTACTATATTTATAACACCTGGTATTCATACATATCAAATATTTATTATTATTATTCCAATGGCTATCATAATTAGTGAATTAAAACAACTATGAAAGTGATTTCCAAATATGAAAAAAAGAATATTCATCAATAAATATTTTTTTCTAATTAATTCTTCTAAGTTTTAAATTACAGTATATAGGTGTGTGTGTGTGTGTGTGTGTGTGTGTGTGTGTTCATGTGTGCATTTGAGATAGGGTCTCCTGTATCCCAGGTTAGGCTTTAATTCACTATGTAGTCAGGGATGACTTTAAACTTCTTATCCTCTTACCTGTACTTATAAATTGTACTTGGATGACAGGCATGGGTATATCTGTGGGACATTTTCTTAATTGCTAATAGAAGTAGGAGAGCCCGGCCCACTGTGCATGGTGCCATTCCTGGCCAGGTGGTCCTGGCTTGAATAAGAAAT
>NC_034595.1:3071451-3074924 GCF_900095145.1 Mus pahari
AGAGAGAGAGAGAGAGAGAGAGAGAGAGAGAGAGAGAGAGAGAGAGAGATTGAAAGAGAGACAGAGACAGAGGTCATTAACTAGGAGTGGCATGGTGTTTTGAAACCTTAAAGTTCACTCCCAGAGACACCTTCTTCAGCAAGGTCATACCTCCTAATCCTCCTGAAACAGTTCTACCAACTGAGGACCAATCATTCAAATACATGAGCATCATATGGGAGCTATTCTCATTCAAACTATCACAGCACTATATAAGTGCTTTATAAAATCAACATTTTGCTGTTTTGTTGAGACAAGATCTTCCTATGTAGTCCAGGCTGGTCTCTAGCTCACAAACCTCCTGCCTCAGCCTCCCAGGTCCTAGAATTCTAGGTTGGCACCATCATACCCAGCTCAAGACACTTAATTCTTATTAAGATTGTGGAAGATACTCTTATTATAACCCTGGTGCAAATGAGTTATCCTTAGTACAAATATAAAGAGTGAATTAATCAGGTGGCTATATTTTCTTTACGTTAGGCTAGTACCCAATAACCACAAAGGAAAAAGATAAGATTTATTGAAAAATGCACCTCAGTAGTTGAGCAGTTATTGATCTATTTTTGTCTCTTATGCCAATCTGGCTACCTCCCAGCCCCATTCCATAATACTTCCATATTATTATTGATCTGCATCTTCAGACCCCTTTTTCATGACTCCAATTTCCCCATTCTCTGGCTGATCTGAATCTCCCTCTCTCTTTCCTCTGACTGGTGGAAGTCCCACCCTATTCTCTATTCTGCCCAGCCATTGGATGATCAGCATTTATTGACAAGGCAGAAAATAAATAGTAAGAACTGTTTACACAAACTTGAGAAGGAGATTCTTGGTATAAGTATTGCAATGCCATATCCAAATAGAAACAAGATAGGAGGGCAGAGGCATTTGCATTTGAATAACCCAAGGGTAAACTTTACACAGTGTACCAAACAGTGGACTTGGAAATGGAGGTTAAACGAGTTCTTCAAACCTAGTTCACTTGGTTTTGAGCCTATGTTCCTAACTGCTGCCACTATATGGTCTCCAACTGTACTGGTGTTGCTCATTGCTTCTCTACCTGACAGTGGTAGAGAACATCACTCCTCTGTAGAAGCCATAGTTAAACACAGAAGTCAGATCTTTTCCCAGCAGCTATGTGACCGCCAGATGGAAGGACTGACGCTTCACAGCCACAGCTGGAATATTGTTAATAAACCCTATAGTTTTATTAAATGCACGTTGGTCTTTGATACTTTTCACTTAGTTGAAATGCAAAAATACTTGGGAACAGAGTCATAGAAGGACTTACAAACCTTGAGGCCCTGTAATGAAGGCTGGAGACTCCAAAAGGGGTCATCAATGTCTCTACTGCTTAATCCAAGGAAGTCCTACACAGGGTCATACGTGTCCCTGTGTTGGCTGAGGAAAGACATGTGTAGCTTTTACTACACATTTAAGGACATGAAGTGGCTTTTTATGATTTTAAAATTGGGCAGTACTTTGTTCCCTCAAAATTGATTGCATGCTCTCTATTTGAAAAAGAGAGGACTGGCTTTCTAGACACAAAAGCCCATAAGAAAACAGAAATCTCCAAAAGTAGATAGGCCATTTCAAAATTATTTTCTGATATGCTCTCCTCATAATGACTAACACTGTTCTTCTCACGCCGGCTAACACTGGCCTTGTCTGGACAGGAGGTAATTTTTTCTTTCTAGATTTCTAGGATGGTCAGATAAAGTTTAGCAACAGATTGATGAGATGAAATCTCAGCATGGTCAACTCCATTTTGGTTTGGTGTGTTTGGTCCAGTGCAGGAAGTCGGTTCGTATCAAAGCTCTCCTATTAATTTTATCTATTAGCCTCCATCCAAAAGAACAAATGCCTACATCAGACTAGGGCATTGGCTATAAAGAGGAGTTTAAGATATCATTAATTTTTTTCTAGTCATTTATACTATATATCACTGCTAAGAGGAGTTTTGCTAAGCGCATTCTCAAACTCAGAAACACCCAAACAAGTTTTACTAGCCTTTATAAACTTTCGTGTTGCCCTCTACTTATGTTGTTCTGGTTATCAGGTAGTTCAAAATAAGTAAAAAAGATTCCCAGAGAAATCTCATCTCATGTACATTTTTAAAAAACTATGTAAGGATATTCATCATAGTTTTATTTGCCAGAGCCCTAAACTGGAAAAATAACCAAAATGTTAAATAATAATCTGTCATACATTGAAGTGATAAAATATTACTCAACAAGAGAGAAGATTGTAGCCGGGCGTGGTGGCGCACGCCTTTAATCCCAGCACTCGGGAGGCAGAGGCAGCGGATTTCTGAGTTCGAGGTCAGCCTGGTCTACAGAGTGAGTTCCAGGACAGCCAGGGGTAAACAGAGAAACCCTGTCTCGAAAAACCAAGAGAGAGAGAGAGAGAGAGAGAGAGAGAGAGAGAGAGAGAGAGAGAGAAGATTGTGTTATTGACACGTGAAGACAATGGATGAATCTCTAGGGAATAATTATGGGATACTATACAATGCCACTTATAGTATACTCCGGAATAAAAAAAAATCACAATATTACATTAGTTAAATATCTGTTCTTGCCAATAGAAGTGGGTTTCTTCCAATTCATCTAGCAAACAAGTAGCAAAAACAGATAGGAAGATGAATTCTTCCTGAGCCAAAAGTTCTGCTTCCTGTTCTTGGACATCAGGGTTGCTGTTTTTTGGACCCTCACTCTCCAGAACTGTCAATCACCTTGCGCCACCTTGATCTTAGACTTTTGGGCCTAGAGTTGCTCCATTAGCTTTCCTGGTCCTCACGCCTTTGGACTTGGAGAGTGGTGCACCACTGGCTTTCCTGGTTCCCTATCTTACTGATAGAGTATCAATAATAAGGTAATAGAACTTTTTTGTTCTGTTTTGTTTTGTTTTCCTGAGACAGGGTTTCTCTGTGTAGACCTGGCTGTCCTGGAATTCACTTTGTAGACCAGGCTGGCCTCAAACTCAGAAATCTGTCTGCCTCTGCCTCCCTAGTGCTGGGATTAAAGGCGTGTGCCACCATGCCCAGCTGGTAGTAGAACTTCTTGAACTCTGTAATCATTTGAGCCAAGTCCATAAAAACCCAATTGTTTATCTAATGATCCATCCATCCATCCATCCATCTATCCATCCAATTTATTAGTCTATTTTGTATTATAATAACTGAATGCTTGGGGCTGAGTGATTGTAAAGAAAAGATGTTTATTTATCTTGTAGTTTCTGAGACCCAAGAGAATTGTGCTGGCATCTGCTTAGTTCTTTTGAAGGCCCCATGGTGGATGGCATCACATGATAGGGGTATGTGCATGTAAAAGAAAGAGAGAGGGGCTGGAGAGATGGCTCAGCGGTTAAGAGCACTGACTGCTCTTCCAGAGGTCCTGAGTTCAAATCCCAGCAACCACATGGTGGCTCACAACCATCTG
>NC_034595.1:3075839-3083672 GCF_900095145.1 Mus pahari
AACTCAGAAATCTGCCTGCCTCTGCCTCCCGTGTGCTGGAATTAAAGGTGTGCGCCACCACACCCAGTGAACCATCACTTTCTAAGTGGGCCTCACCTCTTTTTTTGTTTTGTTTTGTTTTGTTTTTGAGATGGGGTCTTTCTGTGAAATCCTGGCTGTCCTGGAACTCCCTCTGTAGACTAGGATGTCCTTGAACTCAGAGATCCACCTGGTTCTGCCTCCTAAGTGCTGAGCTTAAAGGTGTGTGCCACCACTGCTCAACATAGACTTCACCTCTTAAAGAATGGACTGCCTCTCAACTTTTTTATACTGGGACCAACCTTCTAGTTTGTGAACCATTGGGAGGCAAAACATATCAAACCATAATATCCTACATATGCTGTTTCTCTGTATATTTTCTAACCTTGGAACTTTGTGATTATAGTACAAAATGCACTTATACAAAGAATAGGTGGGTAGATGGATGAATAGACAGAAAGACAGATAGTATTATTCAATGGAAAGGAGATTTATAATGGGGATTGTCTCAAATGACTATGGAAACCAAGACATTCCACAGTATTTTATCTGCTAGATAGAGAGTAGGAAGGGGGCAAGAGATAACAATGACAGGGCTGGTGAGATGGCTCAGTGGGTAAAAGCCTTTGACATGCAAGCTTAACAACCTGGGTTCAATCCCCAGAACCCATGGTGGAAGGCGAGAACTGACTCCTGACAGTTGTCCTCTGACCTCCAAATGCTTGCCGCTTTGTGCACACCCACACATAAACATGCGTGAAAATATAATGAAACCCATTTTTATGTGTAGCTAATACATGCTAATAAAAAGTTTTTTAAAAATAAGAATTTTCCTTTAATCAAATTACAAGTCTGAAATGTCTTTTATAATTTTAAAGATGATTTTATTAATTCTTTGAAAGTTTCATATAGTATATCATGATTTTATTCATCTTTTCTTCCTCATATTCTCTCAAATACACCCTATATAAACTTAAGACATGTCTGCTCCAAGGAATGGTTGAGAAGGTTTTTATTGGTGACATGAGGGAGGGTACAGTCAGCAGCATCTAGAGTTACAGGTGATTGTGGACCACCCAATGAGAATGCTGGGAACTGAGCAATATATGTAACTGTCTTCTCACCATCTCTCTCACTGGTGATTGTGGACCACCCAATGAGAATGCTGGGAACTGAGCAACATATGTAACTGTCTTCTCACCATCTCTCTCACTGGTGATTGTGGACCACCCAATGAGAATGCTGGGAACTGAGCAACATATATAACTGTCTTCTCACCATCTCTCTCACTAGGATTTGTTTCACCTGACAAAGACTTCTTCCAGGTTTGAAATAGAACCAAGACAAGGGAGGGGGTGTTTTCATGGCATACAAAGATAGAAATAAGGTTAATTACTTAAATTTAAAAAAAACAAAAACAAAACCAAACAAACAAACAAAAACTTGTAACAGAATTAAATTGTGGGTAATGACAAATAAAGAGAAAGAAGTTCTTACTCCAGAGTGAAGGAAGTCTATCTCAGAGGAACTCTTTAGAGAAAAACGGTGAAGGGGAGCTCTTAGGTGCAGGGGAGCTCTAATTAGCCACATATGACCTTGGGGGAGGTCATTTAACCTCCCTAGAGATGAAGCCATTATACAGATTTCCTTGTATGTCAAAAGATAGAATTGAACTAAGCTTGGAGCATTGTTCTATTGATGTACAATATAATTTATTCTTGAATCACCTAGAAAAGACAGGTTTGTATTCTCTATAGTTAGTTAATTTTCTATTGCTTTGATAAGATACCAGGACCATGGCAACTTGCAGAAGAGTCTATTTAGGCCTTATACTTTCTGAAGTTTAGAGTCCATGTCCATCATGGTGGAAAGCATGACAAAAGACACACAGGTGTGGCACTGGAGTGGGACCTGAGAACTTACAGCTTAATCCATGACCATGAGGCAGAGAGACCATTGAAACCAAAGTGACATGGAAATTTCCGGTTTCTTTGGAGACTGAGTTGTGTCACAGGATGCTTTTCGGTAAACTGACTTATGAGAGGATTTTTTTGCTGAAGCATATATGTGGGAGGATGTTTTTCTAAGAACAGACACGAGGTATTTTCCTGGAATCAGCCTGGAAAAAGAGCATGCCATGTTTTGCTAGAGCAGATGCATGAGAGAACACATGATATTTGGAAAAACTAAAATATAGCCCAATGGACAGTGGACAATGATGGATGATACTGGTATGCCTTGCTATTCTCTCTTTCTCTCTCTGTTTTTTTTTTTTTTTTTTGAGACAGGGTTTCTCTGTGTAGCCCTGGCTGTCCTGGAACTCACTCTGTAGACCAGACTGGCCTCAAACTCAGAAATCTGCCTGCCTCTGCCTCCCGAGTGCTAGGATCAAAGGCATGCTCTACCACGCCTGACTATGCCTTGCTCTTCTTTGTTGGTCGTTATTGGACTTTGCTAACACTGGCCTTTACTGACTTCATGGGCTGGTATTGGTATGCCTTACATTCTTTGTAGGTCATTGTTTGTCATGACTTCATAGAGAGAATCACACCAAAATACTTCAGGTAGTGTTCCAGCAGCTTCTTGCCACTTACGTGGACTTGGGCTGATTGGTAGAGCCTTGTGGTTTCTTCTGGATTGACCTCAAAACCCACACTCCAGTGATGTACCTCCTTCAATAAGGCCATACCTCCTAATCCTTCCCAAACAGTTCCACAAGCCCAGGAACCAGTATTCCAGTATTCAGATATATAAGCCTATGGAGCCATTTTGATTCAAACCATCACACAAGAAAAGACTAGAAAGTGATTACTGATATATCAACACATCGGAATTTTCTAGAATACAGCAACAACAGAACCTGTGTGTATAATATATTCAGGTTGGCCTTGTATCAAAGATCCATCTGCTTTAGCCTTCTGAGTGCTGGGATTAAACACATGTATCACCATTCTTGGCATAAATGAATTTACTAGACTGACTTACATTATATGGTTTGATTATTCCAATAATAGCTATCTCATACAGTCTATCAGAAGGGGTGGTACAGCAGTGTCAGTCTATTGCTGAAGACCTGAAAGGTTTCTGGAGAGCTTCTGTCTTTATTGTATATTATAAGCCCTAAAAGCTGAATTCTGGTGTCAGACAAAGACTGTGGCAGCAATAGGGTGGGTGAATTTGCTAGGAGTGAAGGCAAGCTGGCAAACAGCAATGTTTCCTTCTTCCATCTCCTTTTATCTGACCTGCCAATGGAAGATTTTACCTACATTTAGGGTGGGTATTCATGCTTCAAACAATCAGATCAGGAAAATCTCACAGAGTATTCATGGTCTCAAGGTCTTGCCTTTGGCCGATTTCAGATCCAGAGACATTGACAACCAAGATTAACTGTCATAGACAGCAAGTAATACCTAGGTAAAATATCTTTATTGCCTTAATATACTTTACTTACTGAGTGATTTATATAACTTTCATTCTTAGGTCAGATAAAAATATTTAAAAAATACAGTTATGTATCATTATTAATAGTAATGTGGCATTATTGTAGAAAACCAGGAAAATATTTTAAAAAATCACAAAACCTCTCACTCCCAAATGTTTTATGTTTTAGAACATATCTGTTGGATCTTTTATAAAACATACATACCTGATTTGAGTTTTTAAATATACTGAAATAAAATATACCATATTTTTGTGTTCTGTTTCTGTTTTTAAAACATAACTTTTCGATGACCATAAAGCATATTTGTTGTAAATGCAAAGAATTCAATAGTCCTTTATTACTTGCCATAAGGAAAATGTTTGACACTGATGATATAAATTTTAGTTACAGGAAAAAATTCCCTGGGGCTATGTCTTTATTGCTTCCTCCCTAGAGGAAACAGATGGTGTACCTCCAGAGGGTAATTTGAGGAATGTTAAGCAGAACAACCATTTGTGAAGGAGTGAGTGGGCACTAGGGGGAACCACAAATAACGAGTACAGGAGTACAGTATTTGACAGCATTGCAGACAGCATCTCTGAGCCTGAAGGGACAAAATGAAGGGGCAGATCTCGGACCCTGGATATGGTGAAACATCCTGGATATGGTGAACAGCTATGGAGGTGGCTGCCTGTAAGACCTAGAGCCCCACAGTGGTTGAGGGAACGACCAGCTTGGGGAAATTCTGCTGGGTACCTCTCTTGCTCTAAATGCCTGTGTTCTTTCCTAGTCAGAGGGCCAGGAAGACAGGGTAAGAAAAAAAAAATACATGGGTCAGACGTCTCTACAGATACAAAACATGGTAAAGAAAAGTCAAGGATGCCCCTAGAAAAGCAAATGGAAGCCTGGGCCTAACACTTTTCATGCTTGCTTGACATGGTTTAGTGTTGGAAGGACTTGGTCAGAGAAAATTCCTCTTAAGAAGTAATGCTGGGCCAGGCAGTGGTGGCGCACGCCTTTGATCCCAGCACTTAGGAGGCAAAGGCAGGCAGATTTCTGAGTCTGAGGCCAGCCTGGTCTACAGAGTAAGTTCCAGGACAGCCTGGGAAATATAGAGAAACCTTGTCTTGGAAAAAAAAAAAAAAAAAAAGTAATGCTAGAGGGGGAGGAGATGGCTCAGAGGTTAAGAGCACTGACTGCTCTTCCAGAGGGTGCTGATCAATTCCCAGCACCCACATGACAGTTTACAACTCTCTGTAGTTCCAGTTCCAGGAAATCTTACTCCCTTATAGAGACATCCAGGCAGGCAAACACCAATGCAGTTGTGTCACCACAACTGGAGTAACTCAAAGATGCTCAGTTTCTTCTTTGAATCCAAGACAGGGAAAGCTGTCAGGAGCAGACTGGTCTCAACAACAAGTGAATGAATAATCACTAAACGTCACATTCTGTGGACTTCTGATGCTTTTGAAAACCAACTATCTATGTGAAGTAATCTGTTTATTAACTACTCTCAGCCATTTCTAATTAAAATAACTGAAAACACCATAACAATAAACTCACAGCCATGAACTTCTATTTGGCCCTTAAATCACAGGCTTAAACATCTCAGATCTGTTTATAATAACAGCAATAGAAGGACTGGGTCTAAGCCCTGTACTTCAAAATTTTTAATATCAAAAACAACCTATAATAACCACCCCCAGCCCCAAAGCCTAGGGAACTGGGAGGATGACTCTTTATAACTTCTTCAAGCTGAATATGGGTGTTGAGATATTTTTGAAGGGAGGGGGAAGGGTAGGGAAATGGAGGAGTTAGTTGGCCTTAAGAAGGCCACACCAATGATTATATTAGTCTATGATGTCTGTCCTAACTGGATCCAGATGAAAAACCAAGACATCAGGAGTTCAGGTAGGTCAATTCAGCACTTCTGATGATGAAATTCATCAAGGCTGTATATTCTGTAATATATAAATCTCAAAACAAAATTTTAGTATTATCAAATAACCTTTTGTCTGATTTTCTGGAATCTAGTTCTCAGGGGCTCTCCCTCTATCAAATTGATCCATATAACTCTGGAAGGTGTAAATACCTTAATCACCTTTTCCAAAATGACAAAGACAAAACCTTTTCCCCAAATCAGCATATCCTTCAACCAGAAACCAGGAAAACCTGTAGCTTGCCTTCTGTCCCAGAGGAACAATAAAACAACCACAATACTCAAAATCACACACATTTTAGCCTATTTGGGCCTTTCTAATTTGTCATGTCAGGATATTAACCCAAAATTCCCGTGGAGCCCATGTTAGACAGAATATGAGTCTCCTGCAGACTTTATTATACCATCTTTAAAACAAGATTCACACCTCTATTTTCCTTTCCTTTTCTCTTTCCTTTCCTTTTTCCTCTTTTCCTTTCCTTTTCTTTCTATACCTGCTTATAAGAGGCAGCTTGTCAAACCAGGATTTAAACCCAAAATTCCCGTGGAGCCCACGTTAGACAGAATATGAGTCTCCTGTAAGACTTATTAGAGCAATTTATCATTATACCATCTTTTAAGTATCAAAAAGTTATATTTTTCTCTTTATATTAATGAGGTACCTGGTCCAGAGCCCTTTGTATCTTCGTTTCCTTATTCTTTATTCACAGAGGGGAGCTGAGTGTAGAAAGACACTCTTTGTCTGTGTCCCTGTTTGGGGGGTGGGAGAGGCAGGGTGGGGAGCGAAGGATATGGGGAAGCAAACACAGAAAGGCTCTCTGGGGTATAGATGCCTCTCTGCCCTTCTCTGTAGGACCCTCAAACCCAGTCAGCTTTAAATTCCACCCTGCTGCAGCCTATATTGCTTCCTAAGCCCCATTCAGGGGTTGGGGGACAGTGAATTTTTATCTCAGGTTAGTTGAGCTCAGATCAATACATTGGGCACCATTTTGTTGCAGTAAGTCTCCTCCCAAATATGCCCTGGCAATGAAAACACAACACAGTTAATATAATTACATGCTGTGGGCCTAAATTGGGCAGATCTACCACTACACAATCTGTGGTAATCTTTCACAGTTTATGAGACCCCTTAGAACTTGAGGTTTCTCCATGCCATGTGCTTCTGCTCAGTTTTTCTTCTTCCTTCTCCTCTGCATCCACTCCCTCTTCCATTTTCTCCTTCTTCTCTCTCCCCCCCTTGCCTTTTAACTGCCCAATCATCAGCTCTCCTTTATTTTACAAATTAAGGTGGGAAGTAAGTTTACAGGAAATCACCTGAGTGCTAACTCACGGGAGAATGAAATTAACATCAAATATAATTAGCCCCAGGGCTATTCACAACTCTCCTGCTCCAGCAAGGAGCAGAATTCAGCAGCTTCAGCCAGGTGGCTCTCTGAGTCAAGGTGCTAAGGTCATAAAATGCTGATTCCTGGGATAAACAAAAGGAACCTGGGGTAAATGACTGAATTGATATGCAATTTCTGAGGAAGTAGTTTATGCAAAATAAAAGACTGGGCTTTGGTCTGCAAGAGAGAGCTAGCCTGAGCAGAGAGTGATCTCCAGCAGAGAGCTATCTCAAGAAGAGGACTATCTTTAGTAGAGAGCTATTTGGAGCATAACACAGTCTTTCATCAACTTCACCCCGTCCTCAGGACCCCTGTCCAAGACGAGGCTGGTCCTTGGCACTCAATGTATTCTGGTCTGGCCTATAACTCACTATGTAGCTGAGAATGAGAACAGACTTAGATTCCTGATCACCCTGCCTCCGTTTTCCAACAGTTTTGATTACAGATGTGTACCATCACACAGTTTATATGGTGCTGGATACCGAACCCTGCAGGCTGGGCTAGCCCCGTACCTCTGTGCTGGTTAGTTTTTGTCAACTCTACACAAACATAGACATATCTGGGAAAAGGGAATCTCAGTTGAGGAATTGCTTCCATCAGACTGGCCAGTAGTGTGTCTGTAGACTGTTGTTTTGATAAATGGTTGAGATGGGAGAGTTCAGATAACTGTGGGCAGTGCCATCCCTGGGCAAGTAATCCTTGGTGGTATAAAAATATAAGGGAAGCAAGTCATGGAAATAGCCAGTAAGCAGCATTCTTTCATGGCCCCTGCTTCAGTTTCTGCCTCCAGGTTCCTGTAGTGAGCTCCCATAGTAAAGGACTGTAAAATGTAAGATAAAACAACCCCTCTCCCCCCCCCTCCCAAGTTGCTTATGGTCAAGGCATTTATCACAGCAGTAAAGAAACAAAGACAATATTCTCAGGCTCCAGGTTAATTTATAAAATGTTTTTCTTTTATTGAAAATATATTCTGCCGGGCGTGGTGGCGCACGCCTTTAATCCCAGCACTCGGGAGGCAGAGGCAGGAGGATTTCTGAGTTCGAGGCCAGCCTGGTCTACAGAGTAAGTTC
>NC_034595.1:3083852-3087862 GCF_900095145.1 Mus pahari
CTGTTGTCTCCCTTCAGCCTCGAAGCAGGCTTTTGCAGACCTCTACTGTCACTAGCACAGGGCCACCTGGGGTGGTCCCTTCCAACCTGCCAAGCACCTGACAGTGCTCTTCAAAGCAGTCACCACTCCCTGTTGAGAAGACTTTTAGATATTCCAGAGACACCATCCTGATGATCCGCCTACAGGCTCTCACCTGAACGAAACGTGCTCCAAGAATGAGTGGTGGGGGATGGCCTTGCCCTGCTATATAAACTCTGAACATTATTAAACTTGTGGGCTTTGATCAGAACACCTTTTGTCTTAGCCACATTTTCTTTCTCGCTGTCTTTTCCCCTTACAGCCCCAGTTCGCCTTTCAGAACGGACCCAGTTCGAGTGTGGCCGAAGGTGACCCTCTCACCCCTCTGTCTCTCATTAGAAAAGATCAGGCTTGTATAAATAACCATCAAACATGACAAAATAAAATGTAATAAGGTAAAGCAAAAACTATCATACCAAAGTTGGTATGATAACCAAAGTTGGACATGGGAACCCAACAGGAACAAAAGAGTCCCAAGAGCAGGCACAAGAGTCAGAGACCTTGTTGTTCTCACAGTCAGGAGTCCCATGAAAACACAAAGCTAATAGCTATAGGATATATGAAGAGGACCTGGTGTAGACCTATGTAGGCCCTGTGCTTGCTGCTTCAGTCTCTGAGCTCTTATGTATTACCTTGCTTAGTTGATTCAGAGGGCCTTGTTCTCCTGGTGCCCTCCAGCCCCTCTGGCTCTTACTTTCTTCCCACTTCTCCTTCATGATCGTATCATTAGGATCCATATTATTGATTTTTCTTCTTTTAGATCCATGGTGTTTGGTTTTACTATAGGTCTTGTAAGACTTTCGTGGGGAGCCCTCCCCACTTTAGTCTCGAGAAGGCGATGCCCAAAAACCACGAATAAACCATCTTGATGTAAAAACAGGAGGTAGTTTAATGGCAGTGTTCTGGCCTGATGCATACCTCATGCAGGAGGCTGGAAAGCTAGGGGTTTTTATAGGGGCAGGGGTCCGGGCTAGCAAGAATTGGTGCAGTTACACACGATTGGCTCAGCAGGATGATTACAGGTCAACAAGTTAGGATGTCAGGAACCTGAGGGGCAGGTCAGTGGAACATCTGGTTACTGTGTAATGGTAGGCTTGCTCAGACTTGCCCGGGCCTGCTAGGTTCCCAGCTTCAGGCTTCTAAGCTCACAAAACAACTCTCTGGACATAAGTTACATGAATCCCAGGCCTTAAATTTCATTTTAAATTTCATTTCCCTTCAATCCCCCTTTTTCTCTACTAAATAATTCTAATCTTAGAATTAGAGTAACAATTCTGTCTCTAACAAAGGCAACTAGTTCATTAATTAAGCAGAGTCCAAAGGTTAAGAGTAAAAGCAGAATTAACAGTGACCCAGAGATGGCTGACAACATTGGTCAACCAGGGGGAACCTTCTTAACATGAGACACATGAACCCAGGTTGGAATTTCTTTTACTTTTACGGTGGTGGGCGTCTTTTACAGCAGTGGGCGTCATCAGCTGCACTGAATAGGGTCCTTTCCACCTTGGTTCCTAGGTTCCTGCTCGATGTCTCCTCACCAGGATAGTGTCTCCTACTTTAAACTGATGTGGCACCTGTGTATCACCAGCAACATAGGTTTCTTTTAACTGTTCCCAGACCTCCTTTTTTACAATTTCAAAAGCCTGTCACATAGATGCACCCCATACATTAATCCAAAGGGTGTTAGACCAGAGGCTCTGGGGGTATTCCAGGCCCTGAATAAGGCATAAGGGAGAAGGGCTGTCCAATCTTTTCCGCTGGTTTCTAAAGCTAAATTGGTTAGGGCTTCCTTTAACATCCTATTCATTCTCTCTACCTGTTCTGAACTCTGGGGTTGGTATGCACAATGTAATTTTTAATTTATCCCCAGCTGTCTGGCCAATCCCTGACTTACCTGGGAGAAAAAGGCTGGCCCACTATTTAAACTGAGTACCTTGGGTATCCCAAACCGAGGAAGAATTTCTTTGAGTATTTTCTTGGCTACCACATTAGCTGTCTTTCTCTTGGTGGGAAACGCCTCGACCCACCCCGGAAAAGTATCTATAAAGACTAAAAGATATTTATGTCCGTACTGGACTGGTTTTACCTCAGTGAAGTCAGTTTCCCAGTAGGTCCCAGGTCTGTCTCCCCGCAAGCGCCTTCTGTCATGGAGCCTGTTGGACCCGGCGTTGGTGAGGTCACAGGCTTGGCAGTTTTTCACTAGGTCCTCTACAGCTTTCTTACACCACGAAGCTGCTTCCATCGGTGAACCAGGTCACTGCTCCTGGCCACGGATGATCTGTGAGGTCTGGCCAAATTTCAGTTTCTTCTGCCAGTACCTCCTCACATTTGTATAGGGGTTTCGCTGGCTTCAGGCAGTAAGGTAGCAGGGTTGAGGATGGCAGGGGGAGCGAAGGTCACTCGCTCCGTCACCTGCAAATTCTGATAGTGAGTCATTCGGGCATTGGTCATCCAGCGGTCAGGGGGCTGCCTGATAATATTCTCGAGTGAGTGTGGGGCCCTGCCCCATCGTTAGCTTATCAGCATCTTTTATCAACATGGCTCTAGCTACTATTGCTTATAGGCAGGGAGGCGATCCACTAGCCACAGAGTCCAGTTTCTTTGATAGGTAAGCTACTGGGCGCTCCCAGAACCCTAAAGCTTAAGTGAAGACCCCTTAGCTACCCCGTTCCTTTCGTAGGGTCAAAGGCTTGTTCAGGTCTGGCAGTGCTAGGGCAGGGGCCTGCTGCAGGGCCTTTTTTAGAGTCTCAAAAGCTGATTGATGTTCCTGGGTCCAGGTGAATTCCCCTTTTTCTTTGGTTAGGGACAAATCCTGGGACCCAAAGTCTTCAGAATCCTGCTGTCACTAAGAATTTTCTTACCTGGCAAGGGGTGGTCGGGGTCAGGTTCTGCATCACTGTCCGCTTCCTGGCTTCTGTGAGCCATCATTGTCCATTCTTTAAGATATATCCCAAGTAGGTCACTTCCATCTGGCATAACTGTGCCTTTTTAGCCAAAATCCGATACCCCAACTCACCCAACTCGACCAGGATGTTCTGAGTCCCAAGTTCACACTCCTCGCGTGTTTTCTATGGGTATGATTTTTGCTCTGTAGCCCCAATCACCAATGTTCTCTCATTCTTTCTTACTTTACCTAATGGTGTTCAAAGCACTGGACATTCTGCGCCTGTGTCGACCAGGAAGTCTACGGGCGTCCCCTCCACTTCTAATGTTACCCTAGGCTCGGGGAGGGGGGCCGAGCCCCGTCTCCCAGGTCCCCTAACTGTCTAGGCCTACCTCCTTGGTTCCTATCTATCGCTGTGGCCTGAACAAGATAAAACCTTTTTCTGTCTTTTGTCCCTCCAGTCTCCATCTTTTCTCCTCTCTCTTTTCTCTTTCCAGCTTTCTTAACCACATCCCTTATAGTATAATCCTGCAATCCCTCAATCTGCTGCAATTTTCTCCTAATGTCCAGGGCCAACTGATCACTGAGGCCCGCTGCCCCTTAGACATAGGGTCAAACGGGGTGTATCTCCTTTAAGCCTCCATGAGCCTCTCCAAAAAGACCAAGGGGGGCTCAGCATTCCCCTGCATAATTTCTCTTACCTTAGCCAAATTCGTAGGCCTGTGAGCAACACCTCTCAGAACCCTGCGGTGATTGGACAGCTGTTCCCTACCTTGTGCCGTGTTATAGTCCCATTGAGGGTGGGTTAGAGGGAATCCTTCATCTGTTTCGGCCGACGTCTGGACAGGGTGTCCAGCACCATCCCAGACATTTTTCTAGGCTTTTTGGAGGATTCTCTCTCTCTCCTGTGTGATAAATAGGGTCTGCAAAAGCTACTGAGAGTCGTCTCAAGTTGGCTGATGTGAATACATCAGCAATTTGACCAGGCCTGTTAGTCCTGCGGGGTTCTCTGAAAAAGGAGGGTGCTTAACTTTAAATTGTTCTGGTC
>NC_034595.1:3088567-3096299 GCF_900095145.1 Mus pahari
GAGACAATAAAAATTTCTTACATAATGTAAGGCTATATTACTTTAGCCATACCTAAGGGCAAAATTTTCCAGTGATCACAAACTCACTAGAAGCAAACACTTTACAATTATCAGACTCCAATCCTGAGTTACTAATTTAAAGCTAACTTTTTTGTAACTACTGTTACACCCTCCAGAAACAAAAATGAAATGGCTGCCATTTGCCTATTTTAACCAAACACAATTCTCAATTTTTTTAGCTGTAATTTTAAGACAGGAGCTCCTTGTTACCTGAAGAATCCAATAATCACAAGCACAGAGATTTCTGTATGAATATATCCACCAGTTTCTTAACGTCCAGGGGCCTCCAGCCACACTAGACACTGGATCATCTCACAGATGTGCTTTATTCAGTCCTGCTTGTTCTCAGTACTGGATGCCTTAAGAGTCAAACCTGGGGGTCGTCTCAGTCTGGCTCATTGTCTTAGTCACATGCAGGGAGAAAACCAAACACACACACACACAAAGACTACAAAAACCGAAAACCAGGGACTCGCCTCCTGCAGGACTTTAAGGAAAACCTGTAAAAACTTGTCAGGCTGGCAGGATTTTCTGAAAGAAATGAGGGTGGTTAGTTTAAAACGACCAGTACTGAAAGGATTAAAAGTTGGTCAGCTTCACTCTCTGGCTGCTGCGCACATGAGCGTGTGGTGCGGGCACTCAGGAAGTGATGCAGTGGAAAACCCGCCTGCTTGGAGCAACCTTCCTCCATGCTGAACCCGCACTTTCTCCTTGCCAGCCCCCAGCAGCCCTAGTCATTGTTGCTGCCACTGCTGGTGGCCGCTTCCTACCCCAGCGCTCTTGCCAGCTCCAAGCATGGCTGAGCAGCTCTGATCTCCTTCCAGCATGGCGCTCACTCACTGGCCGCCCCGCCAGCTCAGCGGGCAAACATACACCTTTAAAACCATTTAGAAACACAGTCTGTCTCATGACAAAGATCAGAAAAGACAAGAACAAAACAAAAACAACAGACGATAGTACATTTAAATACTCGTCCACGTCTAGACCTATACAACCAGCCAAATGCTACCCCCTGGCAGAAAAAGGCACTCTTTCTGCCAGTCCTCCTGACTGTCCCTTACCCTGGCCTCTCCTTCCAGGGTCGCCCTTGGAACAGCCCTTGGAACGTCTCCCAGGGCCGCAGCCTTACTGACCTAAAGAGCGTCCTCCTCCGCAAGTGGCCAGGTCCTCACGGCCCCAAACGGCTGCTGCTAGAACACCGAACACCGGATCTGGTAACCCAAGACACTGACACACACACAAGCTCAGAGGCACCACACTCAGACAACATACAACATGTGAGACTTAGACCTCAGACAACACTCACAAGCATACCTCCAAGAGGCCTTTGGGGTTCCTGGGCGTCACAAGGATCTCGGTGGGACCTCCAAATGTAAGACTTTCGTGGAGAGCCCTCCCCACTTTAGTCTCGAGAAGGCAACGCCCAAAAACCACGAATAAACCATCTTGATGTAAAAACANCTGTTGTCTCCCTTCAGCCTCGAAGCAGGCTTTTGCAGACCTCTACTGTCACTAGCACAGGGCCACCTGGGGTGGTCCCTTCCAACCTGCCAAGCACCTGACAGTGCTCTTCAAAGCAGTCACCACTCCCTGTTGAGAAGACTTTTAGATATTCCAGAGACACCATCCTGATGATCCGCCTACAGGCTCTCACCTGAACGAAACGTGCTCCAAGAATGAGTGGTGGGGGATGGCCTTGCCCTGCTATATAAACTCTGAACATTATTAAACTTGTGGGCTTTGATCAGAACACCTTTTGTCTTAGCCACATTTTCTTTCTCGCTGTCTTTTCCCCTTACAGCCCCAGTTCGCCTTTCAGAACGGACCCAGTTCGAGTGTGGCCGAAGGTGACCCTCTCACCCCTCTGTCTCTCATTAGAAAAGATCAGGCTTGTATAAATAACCATCAAACATGACAAAATAAAATGTAATAAGGTAAAGCAAAAACTATCATACCAAAGTTGGTATGATAACCAAAGTTGGACATGGGAACCCAACAGGAACAAAAGAGTCCCAAGAGCAGGCACAAGAGTCAGAGACCTTGTTGTTCTCACAGTCAGGAGTCCCATGAAAACACAAAGCTAATAGCTATAGGATATATGAAGAGGACCTGGTGTAGACCTATGTAGGCCCTGTGCTTGCTGCTTCAGTCTCTGAGCTCTTATGTATTACCTTGCTTAGTTGATTCAGAGGGCCTTGTTCTCCTGGTGCCCTCCAGCCCCTCTGGCTCTTACTTTCTTCCCACTTCTCCTTCATGATCGTATCATTAGGATCCATATTATTGATTTTTCTTCTTTTAGATCCATGGTGTTTGGTTTTACTATAGGTCTTGTAAGACTTTCGTGGGGAGCCCTCCCCACTTTAGTCTCGAGAAGGCGATGCCCAAAAACCACGAATAAACCATCTTGATGTAAAAACAGGAGGTAGTTTAATGGCAGTGTTCTGGCCTGATGCATACCTCATGCAGGAGGCTGGAAAGCTAGGGGTTTTTATAGGGGCAGGGGTCCGGGCTAGCAAGAATTGGTGCAGTTACACACGATTGGCTCAGCAGGATGATTACAGGTCAACAAGTTAGGATGTCAGGAACCTGAGGGGCAGGTCAGTGGAACATCTGGTTACTGTGTAATGGTGGGCCTGCTCAGACTTGCCCGGGCCTGCTAGGTTCCCAGCTTCAGGCTTCTAAGCTCACAAAACAACTCTCTGGACATAAGTTACATGAATCCCAGGCCTTAAATTTCATTTTAAATTTCATTTCCCTTCAGTCTCTGGGCTATCTAGTCTTTGTGTTTTGGTTACCCAAACAGTTACCCAAGCACTTCTTGTAGAGTGGGCCTTAAGTCAAACCACATGTTGCTTAGTTACTGCCATAAGTTCTGAGCTACCATTTCCCTAGTATATTTTTCAGGTAGAACAGTTCAAAAGTTTTGTGGCTGGCTTTGTGTCCGTGTTTCTCCTTTGGTAGCCTGCAAAGTACTTTCCCACACCAAAACGATTAGAACATGGGGTGAAGATTCATGTAGGCACTAGCTCAACTTATATCATGTTAAAAGGGATTTACGAGTGTCGTCCTCAGCAATGCCCACCTCTCACCCACTGTCACTTTGCAGAGAGTAACCCTTTATCTTAGCAACAGCCTGGGTCACAACCTATTCCTGCCACTAGAAGCCTCACTTGGCTACAAGAGATGGCCAGTTGAAACACCATATCTCTCATTACTACGTGTCCTCATTAGGATTACCTTCATAGATTCCAGGAAGTTTCTACTGCATTAGGCCACTCCCAAAATGTCTCCCATTTCCAGATGTCTCCTTTCACCCTCTTCCTTCACCCCATTTCCCTTCCAACCTGATCCCTTCCTCTCCCAACCCCATTCTTAGTCTGCTTCTATATATTTTTCTCACCCAGGGTGATTCATATGCCACCCCCAACCCTTCATTTCTATCTAATCTCTTTGAGTCTACAAATTGTAGTTTGGCTACCATTTACGTAACAGCCATTAATCCCTTATAAGTGAATATATACTATATTTATCGTTCTGGGTCAGGGTTACCTTTCTCAGGATATTTTTTTTTTTTTATGTTCCATCCATTTGTCTGAAAATGTCATCATGTCATTTTTAAAAAAAAACAGTTGAGAAATACCCCATTGTGCAAATGAATCACATTTTCTTTATTCATTCTTCAGTTGAGGGATACCTAGATCATTTCCAGTTTCTGGCTACTGTGAATAGAACAGCACAGAACATGATTGAGCAACTATCACTGTTGTAGGATGAAGCATATTTTGCATATGTCCAAAAGTGGTATAGCTGAGTCTTGAGGTAGATCAATTCTCAACTTTCTGAGGAACTGACATATTAATTTTAATAGTAGATGTACAAGTTTTCACACCCACCAGCAATGGATGAGTGTTTCCCTTTCTCCACATTCTCACCAGCATGAGCTGTCACTTATGGTTTTGGTCTTTGCCATTCTGACAGCTGTAAGGTAGAGTCTCACAGTAGTTTTGATTTGTATTGTGGATTACATTATTGCGTTATACTGAACCATCTCTGTATCTCTGCAGTGAAGCCTACTTGATCATGGTGGATCTTTGTTATGTGTTCTTGGATTAGATTTGCAAGTATTTTATTGATTATTTTTGCATCTATGTTTATAAGGAAAATTAGTCTGTAATTTTCTTTCTTTGTTGGGTATTTAATGTGGTTTGGATAGCATGGTAACTGTGGCCTCATAAAACGAAGTGGGGAAATGTTCTTTTTCTTCATATTGTGTGAAATAATTTGAGGAGTATTGGTGTTAACTGTTCTTCGAAAGTCTGGTAAAATTCTGTACTAAAAGAGCTGGCCCTGGGCTTTTGTTGTTGTTTTGTTGCATTCTTCTGCATTTATTTTGTTTATTTTTCTAAATGACTGCTATATTTGTATCTCCTTTTATATGTTACTTGGCCTCTTTCCCTTACAACTTTTAAAATATTCTTTGTTCTGTATGTCTAATATTTTGATTATTATGTGGTAAAGGGGCTTTCTTTTCTGGCCCAACTAGAACCAGCTGGTGTTCTGTAAGTTCCTTGAACCTTTATAGGTTTGTCCTTCTTTAGATTAGGAAATTGTTCTTCTATGATTTTGTTTTGTTTGTTTGTTTGTGTGTTTGTTTGTTGGTTGGTTTTTTCGAGACAGGGTTTCTCTGTGTAGCCCTGGCTGTCCTGTAACTCACTTGGTAGACCAGGCTGGCCTCGAACTCAGAAATCCACCGGCCTCTGCCTCCCGAGTGCTGGGACTAAAGGCGTGCACCACCACCGCCTGGCTATGATTTTGTTGAAAACATTTTCTAGGTCTTTGGGCTGTGTTTCTTCTTTTCGTCTGTACCCGTTACGCTCAGGTTTGGTCTTTTCATAGTGTCTTGATCTCCTGGATGTCTTGTGTCAGGGTTTCCTCAGAGTTAACATTTTCTTTGACCAATGTATCCATTTCTTTTTCTTTTTCCTTCTTTTTTTATTTATATCTTCTACACTTGGGATTTTTTTCTTCCATCTCTCTCTCTCTCTCTCTCTTTTTTAAAAGATTTATTTATTTATTATGTGTAAGTACACTGTAGCTGTCTTCAGACACTCCAGAAGAGGATGTCAGATCTTGAGATGGTTGTGAGCCACCATGTGGTTGCTGGGATTTGAACTCAAGACCTTTGTAAGAGCAGTCGGTGCTCTTAACCACTGAGCCATCTCTCCAGCCCCCTCTTCCATCTCTTTTATTCTATTGGTAAAGCTTCTCTCTGTGGTTCCTGTTTGAATTCCTAAAGTTTTCAGAATTCCCTCAGTTTGCTATAGGGATAATGTTTATTTGTGCTGTGTCAAGATATGTCTCCATCCTTTCTTGCCTGCATAAGGCACCGTCTGGTTGGTTAAAATAAAAAGGCTATGACCAGCCGGGCGTGGTGGCTCACTCCTTTAATCATGGCACTTGGGAGGCAGAGGCAGGCAGATTTCTGAGTTCGAGGCCAGCCTAGTCTACAGAGTGAGTTCCAGGACAGCCAGGGCTACACAGAGAAACCCTGTCTTGAAAAGCCAAAAGGAAAAAAAAAAAAAAAAAGGCTATGGCCTATAGCAGAAGGTACAGTCGAAGGTGGGACAACTGGTAGAGAGAGAGGAACCCTGGGAAAACATCAGGTAGAGCGCCACCTGGATTTGGAGGAAGTCAGGTGTCTGAAACTGAGGAGAGATATCAGGATAATTGAATTAGGAGCTAGTGAGAAACAAAGCTGAGCTTAAGGTCAAAAAACAGTGTAATCAAAAACACCCCTCTGTGTCATCACTCAGGAGCTGGAGCCGACACAGAAAAGGCTACAATGGTTACAGTTTGGGTTTTCTTTATTGATTCTATCTCTAATTTCAGGTCTTGAACTGTTTTATTAATTTCCTTCCACTTTTTTTTTTTTTGTATTTTCCTGATTTCATTAAGTAATACATATTCATTTCCTCTTTAATGACCTTCATATTCATAAAGGGACTTTAAGGTTTTTGTTTTTTGTTTGTTTGTGTTTCAGCTATGTTGGAATATTCATGACTTGCTGTGGTATGATTGCTGGGATCTAGTGGAGACATATTGCCCTGGCTGAAGTTGATTGTGTTCTAATGCTGGCATCTAGGCATCTGGATTGGGGGTGATTGTATTTCTAGGTGTTGACTTTTGGATTTGAATTTGTTAGGTAGGTGTTTTGTTTCTTGGTTTCTCTCTGGATTTTCAGAGTGTAAGAGCTGTGCATTGCCTGTTTTCCCGGCCTGTTCAGATGGTATGCTCACAAGGAATGCCTGCTTGTGTTGGAGCCTGGGATGAGTCAGGGGAGGAAAGAAAGAGGAGACCACAGTAAGTTCCCAACTATGGCAATGGGGACAAGGTTGGAGGGATTGGATCTTAGGAACATCAGAGGGGCTCCCTCTTTGGCGTACTTGTTGCTCAATGGAAAGCTACTCTTGGGTTAGCAGTAGGCTGGGATAGAGCAATAAGTATGGAGAGGAAGTTTAGAAAGGGAAGATCTGTGGGAGCCCCTAACCATTTGGGCTTTTCTAAGTCTGCCCCAGCTCCCGAATACAGAGGATTATTTATTAATAAATGAATGCCTAGGCCATAATTTAGGCTTGTTTGCCAACTATCACTTTTTTGTTTTGTTTTTAATTTTGTTTGTTTGCTTGTTTGTTTGTTTGTTTGTTTTTGAGCCAGGGTTTCTCTGTATAGCCCTGGCTGTCCTGGAACTCACGCTGTAGACCAGGCTGGCCTTGAACTCAGAAATCTACCTGCCTCTGCCTCCCAAATGCTGTAATTAAAGGTGTGTGCCACCACCTCCTGGCTGCCAACTATCTCTTAATTTATATTAATCTGTTTGTACTAATCTAAGTTCTGCCACATAGTTAATTACCTCTCCTCAGTTTCATAAATCTGACTTCTTCTGAGTCCAGGTGGTGGATCCTGCACCTGGCTCTATCGCAGCAGTCCTGTCTTCCCCGGAACGCCCACCTTCTACTTCCTGACTGTTGCTATGAGCCAGAGCTTTTCATTTTATCCAATCAGAGTGTGCCTTAGGAAGGCAAAGAAGGAAGGACAGTGACACATCTTCACACACTGTATATAAACATTATCCCTACAGGGACCACAGTAGATGGGAACAGGATGCAGGAAAGGCTATCTTGTGTGTTCTGCTGTATGGCTCAGGATCAGACTGGGGGATTGGGTCTGGGGGAACTTAGAGAGCAGAGAAGGTCTGCGGGCAGCATTAATTTGTATATTTAAAAATATCATTGTTCCTCTCTCTTTTGGTATCTCATGGGAACCTATGTAAACAGCAGTGATTTGTCTTTTCCAGACCTGTCCCTTGCTTCTTGATTCTTTGTTGAATGTCTCCTTTCCCATCATTTAGTGGTACAGTGTGCCAACACAAAAAGCCTGGAAGCTTCGAGACGGTCTGAGCGCCTTTGTCTTGGTATGTGAGCCATCGAGTGGTCTGCTGTACAGATCAGCTACTTGGTTGTTTACCATTTATTGCAGTGCACCTGGCTCATGTGGCCCTTACCTATTTTGGTTTCTCAGTCATGTCCTTCATTCCACTCACCCCCACCCCTCCTTGCTGACTATTACATGCATGCACGCACACACACACACACACACACACACACACACACAC
>NC_034595.1:3096559-3098761 GCF_900095145.1 Mus pahari
CAGTTCATTATCATCATGGAAGGAAGCATGGCAGCATCCAAGCAGACCTGGTGTTGGAGAAGGAGCCAAGATTTCTTTCTATATCTTGATCCAAAGGCAGTCAGAAGACTGACTTCCAAGCAGATAGGAGGAGGGTCTCATTGCTCACCCCACTGTGACACACTTACTCCCACAAGTCCATATCTATTCCAACAAGGCCACACTTCCTAATAGTGACATTCCCTGGGCCAAGTATATTCAAACCACTACATGATCACATAAGCATACTGTCCAGACAAGCATTCCAAGCACAAAGACTCTAATCATAAAAGTAAAAAACAAACAAACAAACAAACAAACAAAAAACCGGGGGCCGGAGAAATAGCTCAGCAGTTAAGAGCACTGACTGACTGCTCTTCCGAAGGTCCTGAGTTCAATTCCCAGCAACCACATGGTGGCTCACAACCATCTGTAATTAGATCTGATGTTCTGAAGACAGCTACAGTGTACTTATGTATAATAAACAAATAAATCTTTTAAAAAAAACCCAAACCAAAAATTCTTTATTCCATTTCCATACCTCTGTCATCCTAGGACACAAAACTAAAGACAATGTATGTGAGTGTTCACTAACTATATGTAATGCATGTAAGTCAGCTTAGTCCATTACAGATTATAAAAACACTGTACAGGCCCTCCCCCTTTGCCAGAGAATAAGGCTTACATGAGTGCCATAACTGACACATAGTAAGAATTAAGAGCATCATATGCTTTTAAGAAAAATCACCTGCAATCTACAATTAAGGTACCAAAAATGTGAGCTGAATGTCATGAAGACCCTATAATAACTGCGTCGGGTCGAGTTACTTGCTTCATAGGCAAATGAATTCAGTCGGGCTAGGGTGTAGTTCATTTGGTAGAATGTTTGCTTAGCATGCACAAAAATCTGGGTTCTGGTCCTAGAACCACATAAACTAGGTATGATAGTACATGCCGACAATCCCAGTGCTTGGGAGATAGATGCAGGAGAGTTGGGTGTTCAAGGTCATCCTTGGCTAAAAAGCAAGCATGAAGTCAAACCAGGCTACATGACAGCTTGTCTCAAAACAAAACAAAACAAAACAAAACAAAACAAAACAAAACAAAACAAAACAAAAACCAAAGCATTATGGTTTGTGGAATTTTCATATCCCTTATAATGTTATTGCCTCTGGTTACACGGAACACTTTGTTTTGCTTAAACAAGATTACTTAATGTTATAACGAAAAGAAGCAGGTTTGGTGGGAAGGAAGCTGAGACCAATTACTCTATATAGAATGAGCTTTATTAGGAGAGAGACCCTCATGACCATGAAGGGGGCAAAGTTTGGCCGTGAAGTAGGTGAACAGTGGATGGAGATCAGTATATCAGAGGCAGTGCGCTAGGACCTTGAAGCAGGGAGGACTTCCCTTTAGAACCTGGTGATGAACTTCATTTAGAAAAGCTTGCAGTGAGTTGTATCACAACTGTAAGGAAGCTTCTGCATTTTATGTAGGATGGGCTCTAGGGTTTCTACAGCCAAATGTCATACCAACTGTTGCCACCTTTAGGGCAAGTAGTAGTTGCTTTTTGTTGTGTACCCAGATGTTTAGAAATTAAATTGCATCCCACACATTGGAATTAATTCTCGTGCTGGCATGGGAAACCCCTTTCTATTTATACTTTCTTTAAAATGGATTGGGGGCACTGGGGATATGGTTCTATGGTAGAACATTTGCCTAGTATGTGCCAGGCCCTGTGTTTGAGCCTCAGAATTGAACAAAACAAGTAATGTTTTGGGGGCTGCACTCTCAGTATTGGCATCAATGGGAATACCATGGTTTCTTCCATACCTTGTACCTCTTGCTCCTCACAGCCTGTCGGTAATAAATGTGTCGCTGAAATCTAAAGGGAAATGTTTAGCTTTGGCTATTGTCTTAGGGTTTCACTGCAGTGAAGAGACACAGCAACGACCAAGGCAACTCTTACAAAGGAAAACATTTAACTGGGCCTGGCTTACAGTTTCAAAGACTCAATCCGTTATCATCATGGCAGGAAGCCTGGCAGCATGCAGGCAGACATGGAGAGTTCTACATCTTGATCTGAAGGCAGCCAGGAGGAGACTGGCTTCCACAGACAGCCAGGAGGAGACTGGCTTCCACAGACAGCCAGGAGGAGACTGGCTTCCACAGACAGCCAGGAGG
>NC_034595.1:3098781-3100388 GCF_900095145.1 Mus pahari
AGCCAGGAGGAGACTGGCTTCCACAGACAGCCAGGAGGAGACTGGCTTCCACAGACAGCCAGGAGGAGACTGGCTTCCACAGACAGCCAGGAGGAAGATCTCTTCTACATTGAGTGGAACTTGAGCATTGAGACCTCCCACCCTCCCTCCCCCAAGGACACACTTCCTCTAACAAAGTCATACCTACTCCAACAAGGCCACTTCTCCTAATAGTGCCACTTCCCATGGGCCAAGCATATTCAAACTAGCTATCAACCAGGAATTCACATACACATACCCAAGCTTACATAATTCCTGCTAGCCACTTTTTGCACTAGTATGCAAAGATCTAGCTGTTGTTTAACTTCCTCCACTAGGACAGAAAGAAACAAGTTGCTCTGGGAAATGTTCAGATTTTAAATGGCAGGGACAGTGTCCCCCTTGGGCTACTCCCACTTGCATCTGTATCCAGTGCATTTCCCCGTATTTTTACACATATATCTCTACACACATGCCT
The DNA here is from genome assembly GCF_900095145.1 of Mus pahari. Classification (NCBI taxonomy): domain Eukaryota; kingdom Metazoa; phylum Chordata; class Mammalia; order Rodentia; family Muridae; genus Mus; species Mus pahari. Next base: position 3,099,278 of record NC_034595.1, read on the forward strand.
TGCGGTAGTTACGAATCTATTCAGCTACATGAAAGTGAAAACCCAAGACAGAAAGCCAGTTTATTAATTTCATTCTGAAAGAAGTCCAAAGGAAATAATTCAAATGTCCCTGCATCAATGATAACCAAAATGTGACACCTACGTACCATCAGTGAAATTTATCCAGCTCTTAAAAAGTGAAATTATGATTTATATAATACCATGGATGCTCAGTGACAAATTATATTAATTAAATAAGCTAGACACAAAACACAAAAGACCAGGATAGCCAAAGCAATCCTGATCAAAAAGAAACATTGCCAGCCGGGCGTGGTGGCGCACGCCTTTAGTCCCAGCACTCGAGAGGCAGAGGCAGGTGGGTTTCTGAGTTCGAGGCCAGCCTGGTCTACAGAGTGAGTTCCAGGACAGCCAGGGCTACACAGAGAAACCCTGTCTCAGAAACCAAAAAAACTAAACAAGCAAAAAAAAGAAGCATTGCTGTGCCTGATTTTAAGGTTTTTTGTTTGTTTGTTTGTTTGTTTTTTCCTTTCACAGCAATAGTAGCAAAACTGGTATCATGCTGGCCCTAAAACAAGAATGGAGCTCGGCAGAGTAGGGCAAAGCGTCTGGGTAGAAACCCACACAGCTACGGTAACTTGACTTTTTGACAAAGGTGACAGAAATATGCATTGGCAAAAAACACACTTGTCTTCAATTGATGGTGCTCTTAAGTTTAGGTATCCACATGTAAAAGAATACAAGTAGATGTCTACCTTTTGCCCTGTATAAGAGTCAACACTAGGTGGGCCAAAGACTTAATGTAAGACCAGAGACTCTAAAACTCATAGAGAGAAAAATAGGGAAAACCTGAAAGCAGGGACTGAAGCAGACAGAGGTCCTGGAGGGTGAATGTAGCTTCCTGACTTGCTCCCCATGACTTGCTCAGCTTGCTTTCTTATACTGCCTTGAACCACCAGCCTCGGGAGGCACTGTCCCTAATAGGCTGAGCCTTCCTGCATCAATTATTAACCAAGAAGATCCCCCACAAACTTGTCCACAGGCCATCTATTGGAGGCATTTTCTCCACTGAGGTTCCCTCTTCCCTCATCATGTTTTTTTTTCTTTTTTTTTT
>NC_034595.1:3101378-3113962 GCF_900095145.1 Mus pahari
ACCTGTCTCTGCCTCCCAAGTGCTGGGATTAAAGGCGTGCACCACCATGCCTGCAGATGGGTAGATGTTGAGGTGGGTCAACTCAGAGAGAGCCTGGGTCTGAGCCTGGGTGGAAGCTGAGGTGGTCAACTCCCAGCTCTCGTGCCTCTGCATCACCAGGAACAGCTCTTCCACTTTGTCCAGGTAAGGGGCAAGGCCTGCTCTCCCCAAGTACTAGAGAAGGTAAGGAGCCAGCTCAGCACAGTGCTTGGACATCAGACATCACTGTAGCTTCAGGACATCTACATGACCTTTCATGATAATCAACACAGACCTTGGCTGCCATAGGAGCACAAGCCCAGACATGGCCTCTGTGACTACATGGGCCCACATGTCATCATGGCAGTGCAAGCCACTCAGATCAGTATGTCCCTACCCGTGACAGTATAGCCCTCAGACATCCACATGGTTTTGTGTGGCAGCCCAAACCATGGACATCTTTGTGGCCCTTGGTGGCAGCCTGGGCCCAAACATCAACGTGGCCTCAGGTGCTTAAACAGGCTGACATCCCCCTGTTCCTCATGGTCATGGCTCCAGTTCCACCCTTCTCCACAGTGCACAAACCCCTTGGCTTCACTGCCTCTCCCATCTCTCCATTGCGCACCAGATCCTCCCCATCTCTCTGTCACACATTTGCTGATCCTGGTGCTGCCAACCCCAGGGCCCAGGGGCAGACACTTGTGTAATTTTCTTCCTGTTCTGGGAGCAAATCTTGGGGGCCTCATTTGTGGTTCTTAGAACTTGAGAAGATATATAAAACCCTGTGTGTGTGTGTGGGGGGGTGATAGAAGCAAAGAAGATTATTAGCACGGATATTGAGAAAGGGATTCTTGAGCTATGCTTGTATGAAAATGTCCTTATGTAACAGTACTGGGTACAATGAATGTTGACAGTGAAAAAAAATGTTTTAAGACAGGTGGGTTATAGGGATGGCTCAATGGTTAAGACACCTACTGTTCTTTCAGAGGACCCAAATTTGGTTTCTAGAACCTACACCAGGTGGTTTACAGCTGCCTGTAATTCTGGCTCCAGGGGATCTTACACCTCTGGCTTCCTCAGGCATCTACCCTGTTGTGTGCATGACCTCGTGCAGGTACATAGACTCACGTAATTTAAAAATAAATAAATAACTCTTTTAAAAAGCCAGACAGAAAAGAACGTATGCTTCTACTTATGTCGAGTTCCTTGAGATAGCCAAAACATGAAGACAGAAAGAAGAATGGTTACCAGAAACGAGGGGTGGGGCAGGAAGACAGCGTTGGTGCTTCATGGGAACAGGGTGTGGGGTGATGAAAATGTCCTAATGAATGGTGATGGGGCATTGGTGCACAGTGTGGCAGTGTGTCTTGATACTTGAACTGTTCACCCAGAGACAGGAGCCCACCACGGCCAGTGAGGCTCAGCTGTGCGGGTGCAGCAGTGCGTTGTTAAGTCATCAGGAGCCCAGGCTATTTCTGCCTTTTGGCTGACCATCCACAGCAGATAGCTCTTGTCTTGTTTTGATCAGGAGATGAGGAGATGATTACAGCTTCTCTAGAAGCTGTGTCCGTGTTTTGGACAAGAAAAGCCAAACATCATTATCGTGCCATGCTCTGTTTTCATTTATGAAGGGAACCCCAGGGGACTGTCTGCCTACTGTTCTCTCTCCAGAACTTGATCACATCATCTCTCAGCCTCGGAAAACTACCAGTCAGCTGTGTAAAGTATAACACAGCACAATAAAGGGAAGCTGCAAGTCTATGGGTGGCCACGTTTTCTGTGTCTGCTGGATAAATACCAAGGTTTGTTTGCCTTCCCTCGGAATAATCTCATGCTGCATATTCATTTCTACGACATGTTATTCCCCCCCCCCATTTTTTTAGCAATATAAATTAGTACCTCCAGCAGTAGTGTCTGTGAATACCCTTGATTTCTTTAGTTTCTACATATGATCTTTATTTTATTATTCCAAGGCACATTTCCTCATTCACATTTTCGAGTCTGAGAAATTGATTTATGCCTCTTGCGGTTGCTGTCAGCAAGGCTGCAGAAGAGGTGCTGCTGTCGTCCTCTGATGGGTATGCATCAAGACTCATAGGACGGAGGTTAGCAGCAGAGACCACTGATGATTCTGAATCTCTTCACTCTTTGTGATGTGCATATGATGAGGATTTAATTTTATATTACACTTCGTGTGTGTGTTTGCTCTGGTAAAAACTTATTCATGCTCCATATTCGTGTGTGTGTGTGTGTGTGTGTGTGTGTGTGTTATATCCCTATGCACATGCATGTACAAGCAAGAGCTGGATGTTGGGAACCTGCCTCTATCACGCTCTGCCTTATTGCCCTGAGACAGGTTCCCTCACTGAAGGGGAAACTCCCTGACTCCGCTAGTGAGCTATCCAGCTCTTTGTGATCCACCTTTCTCTGCACCCCAAATCCTGGGGAAGCACAGCCACGCCCAGCTTTGCATTGAGTACTAGAGATCAGAAATCAAGTGCTTACGCTTGTATAGCATGCGGTCTTGCTCTGTGAGCTATCTTCCTACCTTCTTGGGTTCCTTTTTAACATCTGTCCAAGTAGTATTTCTGTAGATGAACAAGACTATAAATTCTAAAATACCAATAGCTACAGTCACTTTGGGGGGACCTGATCAAATTCCACTTCCTCCGAAGCAGCTTAAGTGTTTGCTGAATCGGATGTCTTAAACAGGTTATCATTGTTATGTTCACTTGATTTTTATTCTAGTTGGTTGTTGTTGTGTGTATTTTAGTTATTATTTACTTTCTTGTGCTGTAAATTACTCCATGTTTTCTACCCTAGTTCCAGAAGCAGACATTTCTTCAAGGAATACTTTTATTAGAAATGAAAGTATTGGTGCTGTTCGGTGAAGTCAGTTTTTAGTTTTTACATAGTTAAAATTCCAATCTTGTCCCATGTGGCTTTTCTCTCTCTCTCTCTCTCTCTCTCTCTCTCTCTCTCTGTGTGTGTGTGTGTGTGTGTGTATGTGTGTTGCAATGCTATGAGTTGAACTTAAGGCTTTGCACATGCTAGGCAACACTCTATTATTATGCTATTCTATCAGCCCTGTGTTGTGCATTTTACATTAGAAAGCATTGCTAATCCTAATTAGTCAAACACGTTCTACATTTTAGCCCACTGATTGTATATTTTTTATATGTGGCTTTAAAGCCCACATAGAATAATTCATTTCACATGATGCAGAGTAGAAATATTATTTCTTTATTAATGGATAGCAAGTCTCATTTGTTATATATAATGGATTTATGTTATAAGTAAGTAAGTTATATATAAGGGATAACAAATCCCTTTACTTTGCAGTGGTCCTCAGCCTGAGTGGGTTGTGACCCCTTTGGGGAAGTTGAATGACCCTTTTACAAGGGTCACCAAAAACCAAACGGAAACAAATATTTAATTATGATTCATGACAGCAACAAAATTACAGTTGTGAAGTAACAACAAAAATTTTATTATTGTCACCATAATGCTTTGGGATCACTACAACCCGAGGAACTGTATTAAAGGGTCATAGCATTAGAAAGTTTGAGAACCATAGCTTTATGGTTTAAATATTCCAGAAATCTGTTGTGGGCTTTATTTTATTGTATCTATTATATAGATTCAATTTCTATGAGTTTATAGGTATTTTACTACCTGGTAGGGTAAATACTGTCTTGAGACTTTTGAGAAATTTTCTTCACTCTTCTTGATCTTTTTTTTTCTTTTCAAACAAATATTAGAATCATCTAGTCCAAATCCATAAAAAGTTCTTTTGCTATTTTGGTTGATATACACCAGAAATTCCTAATTCAAATAGTTTTCAAATTTAATATGCAAAATTACCTACCTATAATTTTTACTAAAATATGTTTTTTTGGGGAGGCCCAGCCTTCGAGGTTCTATTTGGATCAGGACTCATGAAATTAATATTTGTTTTCAACAACTGAGAGGTAAAACAGCTGCTCCAAAGTCATCTTTTGAGAATCATTATTCTACAGGACCTCCTTGATTACCTCATTCATTCCCAGTGCCTTTGAACTGTCAGGGTAGCAAATGTACAGAGCATGTAATTACTAGCAACAGATCAACACCTATCTTATCCTCCATGGTCTGATAGCTAATATATTTTTTAAAGATTTATTTATTTTACATAAGTGGATGCTCCGGTCTGGGTTCGTCTTGAAGGGCGGGAATATCCTAAAAGGGAATAGGCTTCGAAAGGAAATTGAGCCTAGACATGACTCTGATCGAGGCTCGATTTTTAATAACCGGACTCTTGTTTACGTAACATGAAAAATTCCCAGCCCCCTCTTTTAGTCTTTTGGAGTTGCCGGTGGCGGTCCGATCGTAGGCGGGTCCAAGGGATCGTAGGCGGGTCCGAGGATCGAGGTGGAGATGAGTGCCTGTTGACATAGGCGGTCCAAGGACGCTGCATTCTAGGAGATCTGGGGAGGTCCTCTCGGTGGCAATTCTCTGGTATGCCTATGCGCCTGTAAGGGGCACAATATAATGTTTAGAGGGAGAGTGATTAGTGGAGGTGGGAGACCCCAACAACAGCCATCCCTTGGAATGAGCACAGGGTGCCCAATGAAGGAGCTAGAGAAAGGACACAAGGAGATGAAGGGGTTTGCAGCCCCATAGGAGGAATAATATGAACTAACCAGTACCCCCAGAGCTCCGAGGGACTAAATTACGAACCAAAGAAAACACAAATGGTGGGACTTCTGGCTCTAGCTGCATATGTAGCAGAGGATGGCCTAATGGGTCATCAATGGGAAGAGAGACCCTTGGTCCTGTGAAGGCTCTATGCCCCAGTGTAGGGGAATGCCAGGGCCAGGAAGCAGGAGTGGGTGGGTTGGTGAGCAGGGGCAGGAGGGAGGTGGTAGGGGGTTTTCAGAGGGGAAACCTGGAAAGGGAATAACATTTAAAATGTAAATAAAGAAAATAATAAAAAGATTTATTTATTTTATATATGAGTACACTGTAGCTGTCTTCAGACACACCAGAAGAGGGCATCAGATCCCATTACAGATGTTTGTGAGCCACCATGTGGTTGCTGGGAATTGAACTCAGGACCTTTGGAAGAATAGTCAGAGCCATCTCTCCAGCCCCAATAAAGGAGTTCCAGTCCCAACGAGCCATATTTATGAAGAAACTTTTAATTGATTTACACACATAACACCATTCAGTGTTCTCAACTTCTTAATGATATGAGCATCCCGCTTTATGCTATCATACACCATAGTCCATAGATTTCCCAGGATAATTTTGGTTTCAGAAATCTTGCTCTGTAATTGCCCTGCCTCATCAGTAGCCCCAGACTTTTTAATATTTTGGCATTTGAACTGCATCTCCTAGGTGATCTTTACCACCAGAGAGCAAATCTCCAGTGTTCTCTATACTACTCATTTTAATTTAATTTTTTTTAACTTAAAATATAATTATATCATGCTCTCCCTTTCCCTTTCCTCTCTTAACTTTTGTCACGTTCCCATCTCCCTTCCTTTCAAATTCATGGCTTCTCTTTCTTTGTTATTGTTACATGTATGTGTGTGTGCATGTATTTGCATAAATATATAAATAAAACTTGATAAGCTCACTTCTTATTGCTCGTGTGAATGATTCCAAGGCTGACATCTATATGAGGTACAGTTAGGTCCCTGGGGAGAGCTAGTTCTCCCAGCCTCAGCATTCCGTAGCTGACTGTGGTTCTTTTCCTAGGGGTTGGGCCTCATGGGATTTCTCCCTTCTGAGTTAGCAGTTCTGTTGTGTTGGCCTTGCTCAGGTCTTGTTTGTCATATTGTCGAGGTACCATGGGTGAAGGTCCCCTGTTGTTTTTAGGAAGCACAACCTTACAGCAGATTTCTGGGGGCTCTGATTTTTACGGTCTTTCTACTCTGTCATCCCTGAACCTCAGGTGCAGTGATGTTGTAGATGTTCCACCCGGGCTGGGTACCTTATGCACACTGGTTCTTTGCATTTTAACCATTTGTGGTTTTCTATAATGGTCTTTGTTACAAAACGCTGTGTCCATCTTCCTATGCTAACCTTTGGTGAATTCTCCCATTTGTAGTCCCTTTATCTTGGGTGGTTATTTTGCAATGGCGATCCCCATCCTCCATGCCAGAACCACCTATTAGACCAGAAGTGGATTTCTTATACTTTTGGTTGTGAGCCTAGCCTTTAACGGCTGAGCCATCTCTCCAGCCCAGAAGTGGATTTCTAAACCAAAAGCAACCAACACATGCTTAGCTTGTCCTTGTCTGGAGCAATGGGCTCAGCCTATTTGCTTTTTTATCTGTGTGAATATGAACCAAAGGAGAAGACATTTCCACACTCGCCATGGTCTGGGGTGATGATGACAGTGACGTCCGTTGTGGCTAAGTGCAAGATAGTTTAGCAGAGAAGCAGGCTGGGAGATGGAGGAGAACAGACACATATACAGAGAAAGATGTGACAAGAGGAAGAAAGAGAAGACACAGAGAAAATAAAGAAGGCAGGATAGAAAGAGACATGGAAAGACACACTGACAGACTGAATATGGGGGTGTCCTCCTGTAATCCCAGTGTACCAGAGGCAGAGGCAGGATGGAGGGGAGCTGGAGGCAAGCTTACACTATACAGAAAGACTGTCAAACAAAAAATGGGTGGGGGTGCGGTGGGGAAAGAAGGATTAGCAACCTGGAACTAAGTAGATAAAGATTGGTCCCTGGTGGCTTTTAGATACCTGCAGGTCCTCCTGCTCATACTGGTTCTGTCTTTCCAGTTTGCCTCAGATTAAATAAATATCATCCTTTGAAAAGTCTGGATGTGACTCCGTTGCTTAGTAGAAAAGCCACTTTAAAATAGTTTCTAATATCCATTCTCAGTTAGATTCTGGGGGCTTTGTCCACTCAAAATAGTAACAGGCAGAGAGATAAAGGACACATAAATTTGCAAAGAACTTTGTGATTTCTCAGAACCCTGATGCATTCGGGTTAGCTGCTCAATCTATATTCTTTCCTTCAGAAAGCTTTTGTAGAAACAAGCTGCTAAGTCAAGACTGCTTGGTAAGCCTGGGCCAAGCTATTCTCAACTAGCTGCCAGAGTCCACCACAGCACTGAGACACATCGTGGGAGTGGGCTGCAATGTCCTGAGCAGGGGCACCTTTCCCCCACATAGCTTTATTTACTAGTTCCAGTGTTAATCTTGCTCTTCTGTGAATATTTTCCTTGGAGAACTTAAAATAGCTTTGTTATCGATACATACGATAGTGTTTTCTATTTACTAGCTCACCTCCAAGCCCTCCATAGTCACCATCCCATTGAACCCTCTCATGGCCTTATTAAGTAGGAGCTACCCCACTATACCGACGTTAACACTTGAACAGCCACGCTAAAAACTTGACCAGGGTAGTTTACCATCCCTAGTCAGGAAACAGCGAGTCAGACAAGACGCAGAAATTGTGTTAGGAATTTGAGTTGTCACCCTGGCCATATTAGTTTTGAAGCTAGCCTGACTCTCTTGATTTGAGGAGAGGCATGAGGTCAAACGTCTTCTTAGCAGCATGTCTTCATGTGGCTCAGGCACCTTCAGCACTTTAAACCAAGAACTCTGACCATTTACGGAAGTTGAGACTGGAGGTTTTACCCACCTGTACCGGCTGGGTCTGTGTCAACTTGACACAGCTGGAGTTATCACAGAGAGAGGAGCTTCAGTTGGGGAAATGCCTCCACGAGATGCAGCTGCAAGGCATTTTCTCAATTAGTGATCAAGCGGGGAGGTCCCCTTGTGGGTGGTGCCATCTCTGGGCTGGTAGTCTTGGGTTCTATAAGAGAGCAGGCTGAGCAAGCCAGGGGAAGCAATCCAGTAAAGAACATCCCTCCATGGCCTCTGCATCAGCTCCTGCTTTCTGACCTGCTTGAGTTCCAGTCCTGACTTCCTTGAGTGATGAACAGCAATGTGGAAATGTAAACGGAACAAACCCTTTCCTCCCCAATTTGTTTCTTGATCATGATGTTTGTGCAGGAATAGAAACCCTGACTAAGACACCACCCCATCAGGTAGGCATTGTTACCTCCCTCGTAAACACTGAGAACACAGATTCAAGGAAGAGAAAATACATCATGCAGAAATATGTAGTATATAGGTCCCTGTGGTACATCTCCTGCTTTCTCACACTTTACTATTTATCAATGAAATTTCCAATCTAAGGCCGGGCGTGGTGGTGCACGCCTTTAATCCCAGCACTCGGGAGGCAGAGGCAGGGAGTTCGAGGCCAGCCTGGTCTACAGAGTGAGTTCCAGGACAGCCAGGGCTATACAGAGAAACCTTGTCTCAAAAAACCCAAACCCCCCCTCCCAAAAAATTCCAATCTAAATTGATCTTCTAATTTCAGTCCAATAGTTTTCCTTGGGTTGCATTCTCAGAATAATATCTTTAAGGACTTCTAACCTGACATTACTTGGAAGGCCTAAGTGCAAATGGTGTGTCATAAAGTTTGTTAGCCAATAGCACCCTCCCCACCCACCAGTCAGTTTCCTGACTCTGGGCAATTTCAAAGCTCCTGGGACAGTAGACAAGTTATTGTTAACACAGGAACAAAAAGCGTTACAATTCTTTTTTTTGTTTGTTTTGTTTTTTGAGACAGGGTTTCTCTCTGTGTAGCCCTGGCTGTCCTGGAACTCACTCTGAAGACCAGGCTGGCCTCGAACTCAGAAATTCGCTGCCTCTGCCTCCCAAGTGCTGGGGTTAAGGGCATGCACCACCACGCCCGGCTATCAGTTACAATTCTTAGACTAAATTATTTTATAGGTGCTTCTGCCGCCATACCAGAAAATGTTAGGGTGTCTCTCTGTTCTTTCCCCAGTTCAAAAACCAGATGATCACCTGTTTAAAAACTGGGGGTGACTGAATGTGTGACTCACGCCTGTAATTCCAGCACTCCAGAGGCGGAAGCAGGGGGATCTGAAGTCCAAGGTCATGCTCTGCCTCTTAGCAAGTTTGAGGCTAGCCTGGGCTAGAGGAGACCCTGTGTCAAAAAGCAACAATCAACTCACACATGGCCACATTACCATATATGATCCAGAAATTCTACTCCTAATTCTATGTATCCCAAATTCTACTCCTAATTCTATGTATCCCAAATTCTACTCCTAATTCTATGTATCCCAAAGAATTGGAAACAGGTTCTTTAGAAAAATGCATGTCTAGGGGTGTTCAGAGAACCAGTTCACATTAGCCAAAAGGTGGAAATAATCTAAACATTCACTAACTTCTGTAAGAACAGATATGCAAATTGTAGAATACACATACAATGGTCAGCCAATGTAGCCATAAAAAGCAATGATATAAGTAAGGTGCACGCTACAATCTGGGTGAACCCCGTCTGGATTCTTTGACCTGGCCAGACTGACCAAGCCCGATGAAGCTGCCCTGTGATATCAGCTATGAGCTAGGGAAGCTGAGGCAGGTTTGTAGGTTTGTAGGCTGCCTGGGCCCCAGAGTTCAACTCCAACCTGGGCAGCTTAGTGAGCACCACCCCCAACTACACACACACACACACACACACACACACACACACACACGCCGCGTGTTCCAAAAGACACACGACTCCATTTACATGAAATGCACAAAAAGGTAAATCGATAGAAAACAGAAAAGAGATGAATGGTTTTCGGGGACTAGGCAAAGGAGTGACTACATAATGGGTGCGGGGCGGGGGGTTCCTTCGGGTGGAACCCTTAAGAATAAGGAGGTGAAGTGATTATTGCTGGCTATTCTAAGTGTAATGAGTGCCACCGGATTGTTTATTTTTAAATTGTTATCTTTATGCTTTTTTGAGTTTCATCTCGCTTCAAAAGAAAAAGTTTGAAAACCTTCTCTGGGCTTGGAATCTTCTTCACGGATCTATGGCGAAAGAAACACTCAGTCTTCATCCTGGGGGGAGGGGTGAAGGCCTGGTCGGCACAAGGACCCCTGCCACAGTTGCTTAAGCCGCCGTGCCTTCGTCGCAGCGCGCCTTGGGTCCCCTTGGGTAGGCACACAGGGTCTGAGTCGTGTCCTGAGGTCGGTGCACGTAGCCGGGGTTCCTGGGGGAGGGGGAGCGCACACCCCCTCTCTGGAGACACATCCGGCCCATTAGAATCACAAAAGTTGGCGCTGAACTCGGAGTAGGAGGGGGTGTCGTTCCCAGCCTCGTGGAGTCCCCGTCGGAAAGGACCCACGTCAGTCTGGAGGCTCGCGCTAACTCGTGCGGGCGACTGCCACATCCCCGGTGTGGGAAAATGCATTCTTTTGTTGTTGGCGGAGACGGGCCCCTTCCGCAGCTCCCGGGCCAAGGTGGGCAGCGCGGCGGAACCGGGGCTCGGGGAGGTGGGGGGCTGCACGGGGCCGCGCTCCCGCCCTCCGCGGCGCCCACCGAGCGGCAGCGGCCCGCGAGGGGGCGGCGGCGCGGGGCTTTGTGGCCGCGGCGCGCGCGGCGGGGCCTGGCCGGCCGGGGGCGCGCGGCCGCCCGGCGCCTGGAGCCCGCGGCCCTGCCGGCCGCCCAGCCCGCCAGAGCAGCCCAGGCCGCCGCGCCCGCGCCTCCGCGCCCCTCCCCGGGACTCGCGGCCGCCGCGCCGCCGCTGCAGGTAGGAGGTTGAGGCCGGGAGGGCCGCGGCCGGCGGGGAGAGCGGGCGGAGCGGGAGCGCGGGGGTCTGGCGGGCTCCCGGGCCGAGCCGCCGCGCCCTCCTCCCCGCAGGCCGACGGCCGCCTGCGCGCGCCGCGGTGCCCCGGGAGCCCGACCGGCCTGCCGCGTACAAAGCGCCGGCGCGCGGGCCTCGCAGACGCGCCGGAGCTCCCGGGGCCCGGGAGGCTCTTGGGGGGGAAACCCGGCAAACCCCGCGGAGCCGCGGTCCTCACATCCCCACTGTGCGCGGGGAACTGTGCTCGCCGCTTTTCAGTACTTGTCTCCATTGAGACCCCCTGCCTCCTCCAGTCCGGTCCAGAGGTATAAAGGGCTGGGTCCCTCCTTCAGAGGCTCTTAGGAGGAAACAGTGCATCACATCCCTGCCCGACTGACCTTGGGGAAGCTCTTTTACTCCGAGGCTGCTGGGTTGATGTTTCTATAATGGGGGAGTAGGGTGTGATGTAATACCCACCCCCAAGTACTATTGTGAGAGATAATGTGTGTCGGCTGATAGCTAAAATTAAGCACTTCATGTCCCAGGCCCTAGGTCCTAAACAGTTGGCTTGAATTATTAAACCATCGCACTGGCATTGATAGTTCTGGCAATCTGTAAATTGCAGGAAGGGTTTTTGTGTTGGAGTAAGAAACAAGAATTTAGTCTCTTGTTCTGATTATTGAGGATGGATGTTTTATTGCTATGATAAGTACAAAATGTTTTGCGGTACTTAGGAGAATGGCTCTAGGGTAAAGACATATCTTCACACATTTAAAACTGGAGCTGGAATAATAGGGCCCGAGTTGTGTGTGTGTGTGGGGGGGGGGGATTTTCGCATATCCGAAGAGACCATGCGTGTGTAGTTACTCAGGAAATTGTTGAAAGTTAATAAAATAGTTCCCGAGTTTAGGATTGAGGACAGCTACAAGAGTTTGAGACCGGAGAGCAAAGAAAAGGGATGGAGAAAAAGTATTTCAAAACCTGGAGAAAGATGGGGTCATCCGCTTACTCTCCCCCCCCCCCCGCAGCTGCGTCTTGCGACAGGTTCATTCTGAGGAGGTAGCAGGAGAGGTCCTGAGGAAAGATCAGAAGTTGTCTTTCTTTCCTCCTGCAGCAGGGCGAAAGCGGCCAGAAGCCATGCAGACACTGTCCTTAGGCCTGGAAAAGCAATCCGCGCCTTGGGATGCAGTGGTTCCTGGTAGCGTGTTTCGGGAGATGACGATAGCAAACAGCCCCCAAAGTTGATAAGATGGTTAACTTACCAGGGGCCTAACTGATGTGAAGAAGGGGAGTTGCGACCCCTCCTCACTTAAGTGCCCCAGTGGGCTTGAAGAAACTTTTTCGAGTTTCAGTTTGGGATGGCGAGAAAGGCTTTGTAGCCTGCGTGAAAAAATGAGGAGGACAGGAAATATCCAGGGTCGGCGGTAGGGGGAAGGGCAGTGAGGAAAGGAACTTCCAGCAGTCCACCGCCTGCTGGAAGCATGGCGGGCCTCTTCTAAGAGAGTGCACCCTGCCCTCTCCCAGTCTCTTACCCAGTGATACCTTATCCATGAGTGCGCCTGACAGACTTGTTGGGTAAAGGAGTTTTGTTTTAAAGTAGGACTCAGAAGAGAATTTGGGGGTACACAGATGCTCAGTGGAAAGAGCAAGTGCTCTGAGGGAGATGTACGTCTGGGACCTCATCTGTTTCCCGACAATCACTCACCTTTGCGGTTATGGTGTGTGAGTGTGAGAGAAGATGAGTTTTTTTTCCCCCAAGTAGTTGGCAGGGAACTCAAACAGCACTTCGGTGTATTTCCTGGCTATAGGACATTCATTCAAAAAAAAAAAAAAAAAAAAAAAAGCCTCATGAGGACTGGAGAGGTGGTGAGTCATGCTACATGCTGAGATGCAGAGATGAGT
>NC_034595.1:3114030-3139966 GCF_900095145.1 Mus pahari
TGGTGTGTGAGTGTGAGAGAAGATGAGTTTTTTTTCCCCCAAGTAGTTGGCATGGAGCTCAAATAGCACATCGGAGTAATTACTGTCTATAGGACATTCAAAACAAAAAAAAAAAAAAAAAAAAAAAGCCTCCCGAGTGCCAGTCCTTTGCTGAGTCATGCTACATGCTGAGATGCAGAGATGAGTCAGAAATTATATCTTTCCTTAGGAGTTTCCCATTTCAGAGAGGGATAGACACAAAGGGCAAATTACAGAGTGTGTGGGAAGTGCTGCTGGTTGACATTTATGATGGACAGTGTGCTTGCAAAAGAGTGGGTCACCTCCTTCCCTAGAGACTCGGGGCCAGGTGCTTCGGTGGGATGAGTTGGAGCCTTGTGGCAGAGATCCCGAGTGCTCTGTGACCTGCCTTTCATCTCATGCATGCTACCGAGTCTCAGCTGTGACAGGCTCTCTCTTTTTAAAAATGCAGTTGCAGTGGACATAGGACTTGTAAGCTACTTGCTCCGTGGAGTCCAGAGAATGTTCTACAGTAGTCGAATGAATGAATTATTAAGTGGATAGCTAGCAGAAGTAAGAGAATAAATAGTGAGCGGCAGACAGAGAAAAGCCATAGCTGGGTAGCAAAACATCAAGTTGGGTGATCTGCATCCGGCAGCGATGACTGGAGGTAGAGCAGTCGATAGAACAATCACAAGACTAGATCAAATCGAGGGCTTACAGATATGCAGCTGAAATCCACCGGGGAAGCCCCATTGAAGTAGTCAGCTGGAATTTCCAATCACGGGCCCCAGGTGGCTTGGGCTTGTCTCCTCAGGTAAAAGAACATAGTCACATTGGGAGTTCACAACAGTCAGCTGGAGTTCCCAACTGGCAGGATCCGAGGCCAGAGGGTCCTCCCCATCCACTCCACGGATGAGCTTCAAGTTCAGTTAAGCTGGTTACAAACAGCATACCTCCTAACTGTCCTCAAGGACAAAATGTGCGCAACACCCACTGTGGCTTACTGTTTTGCTTATTACAGAGTTTAAGAGTCAGCCTCCCCAGGAGCAGGAGTCTTGGAGGAGACAATGGAAGGCCTCCCGGTGCCCCAGAGTCAGCTTTCACAGGGCTTAAGCAGCATGGGACAGCTATAATACATTATAACCAGTATAGTGTATGCTGTCTAAACTCATTTTGGAAAAAAAAAGCTGTTACATATAAACAAGAGAGTATGTATCAGTTTAGGCAGGCTTTTACAGTTACATGGGAGCTGAGCAGTTACACAGGAACTGGGGCTGTTAGGATAAAAACCTGGTACTGAATGACCTTGGGGGAAAGGTCACAGGCAGAGGACGTCCGAAATAAACCGAGCCATGAGAAGGTAGCATGAAGGTGAGTTTGATTTGATCGGATTGAAAGGCACGGTAGGTGGGGCAGATGAAGGAGGTGCTCGTAGTCAGGCAGGATGCAGAAAAGCCTTGAGTGGTGCATGAGGAGTTTGGACTTGTTTTATTACGTAGGAAGTCAAAGAGATGTCACGGGATACAAGCAGGGTGTGCCATGAGCACTGTATTTTAGGACTGTCTCTCTTCGACCCTATAGGGAGGGGCACAGTGGGCATGTGGGAGACCAGTTGGAGGTTAAGGTCTTACAGAAGATACAAGCGGTGAGAACAGGGGAGATGGAAGTAGGCACTGAAGTACATTGTAGAATGGAGTTTTGTCAGCGAGTTGCGAATGTTGGAGAACGTGCTGAGGACCTTGGCTTGGGAAGCCTTCTGACTGGCTGAAATCACCAGTCGTCATGAGACTTGTAGACAGCGGGGGACATTCGTATGGTTTTTGCTCTCTGGAGAATTGGTAATTTCTGAGGTATCCATATGGGGCAGTAATGGAGGAGGTTGGTAGAGAAATATCAATATGTCTGAAGAAACACTGAGCTTCTCCTGCGTGTGAAAGATGCACATAAAGTGCAGTTCCCTCTTGACAGAGCAGATGGATGGATTGCAGGGTGGAAAAATTGTAAGAGGTGCTGTGGTAAGAGCTGAGTACTTGATAGCCTTGGGCTAGAGCAGATCTGAGAGTCAGTCTTCTGATGTGGGAGTGAAGGAGAGTGTCCTGGCTAAGACAAGAAGCAGGATGGTGTAGAACACCCCCAGAAGGACACCTGCATGTCAGAAGCACTCCCCAAAGGGGAGGCTTTAATAATGAATCTAAAGGCATTTCGAGGGTGCCTGGCCCGGGAATGCTTTAAGATGGAGCTGTGGAGGAGATGAAGGAAGGGACCAGGACTTTTAAGAACACTCATCTAGTTTAAAGTGAGGAGGACAGAAAGGAGAGTGAGGAGTATGAGGAGATGGGGCTTGCCGTAAACACAAGGCTCATCCACTCGAAGTCACACTCAGACACAGATGGCAAAAATAACCCCCAAGTTCTATGGCTGCCTAGAGAGAGTGGGGGCAACACAGTAGACGAGGCAAGGTCAGTGCTGGTGCCAAGCCCTCTAAAAAGAAAGGAGGAGAGGAGGAAAGGGCGTCGGTGGGTGGCTGTCCTGGGCAGACAGGTTGGAGCCTGTGAGCCATGACAGCCACAGTCATCATGGGTCTCTGAAAAGCTGCCATTTCTACTTCCCTTAGGGCTTTCCTGGTATTCTCAGGAAACCAGAAAACTATAATTTCCTGATTAATCCCATGTCAAAAAGATATTTTGGACAGTAGAACAAGTAACTGTAATTAGTAAACAAAACAAAATAAATGGCAAGCAGGTGTGTGGCTACATGAATAGCAACTATATGTATCAAATGCCTGCCCATTGGGGCAGTCCTCTGGCCTTAGCTGCTTTACCTGAAATTGCTAAATGTACAAAGTTAAACCTGTGTACAGCCTTAAAGCAAGGACTACTTGAAGGTGCCAGGATCATTTCATTGTGCTGCACAGTATTTTATTTCACTGGTCCAAAGCCCTACCAGCTTAATGAACAATCAGAAAATGCTGTCCGTGTGTCTTTGGCAGCAGTGGGCTGTGGAAATTAATTTGCAGAGGAACGACTGCTAATGTGGACCGCCACCCTGGATGGGACTTAGAGAACACCTGCTTTAGCTGTTATTTAGAGCTGAGGAGCTGACAGGGAGGAACAGGGTCTTGCTGCATACCACGAAATAAGTGTCAGCATGCCCTTACGTTTTCAGGTGACATGTCAGTCAACCTTCTGCCACTGTGCCTAAAGTCTGAGCTAATTGGTTTATACAAAGAAAAGGCTTGGGCTGGGGGCATAACTGAGTAGTGGACACTTCCCCAGCATACAGGAAGCCCCAGGCTTAGTCCCTAGCAGTGCAGTTGGGAACTGGTAAAAGTTATTTGGGCTCATAGTTCTTGTTTGTTTGAGACAGGTAGCCTTGCCTGGTCAGAAACTCACTATTTAGATGAAGCTAGCTTTGAACTCATCTGAGCACTGGGCTTAAAGGTATGTGCCCCACACCACATCTTTTTAAGGTCTTCATTCAGTTGTCCTTGTTGGTTTGGGCCTGTGGCAGGGCAGTGTGGCAAGATGGGAGTATGTGGCAGGGAAAATGATTTATCCTAGACTAGGGAGCAAGGAGAAGATGAGGAAGGGGCTGGAGTTCTGCTTCCTCCTCAGGTGCACTCTCTGTGTCCTGAAGCCACCGCACTAGATCCGCCCCGAATGGTTCCAGCTCTTCCCGAGTATGTCACTGGACACCAGGCCTCAACACAAGGGGCTCTAGAGAACACTTAGGATCTAAGTCACAGCAGATAGGATGTGGAGGGAAGGCTTGAGAGCACCTCGGAGAAAAGGGCACCTTAATGGGAAGCTGTGGGGAACGAGCTTGGAGATAAACTGTGACCTTTCAGCAGCAGCAGCCCCGCCCCCGTTATCAGGTCCTGAGAAGCCCTTACTTGTGCCAAGCCTTAGATTTCTCATTTGTGAAGAAAGAAAGGTTGGATGGGGTCTTTTTCATTTTAAAGTTTTTAATATGCTACGGTTTAGGTTATTTCATAGGACGGTTATTTTCAAGGTGATGAACTAGGAGATAGAATGGTAAGGGAAAATAGGAACCTGCCTTTACTTTTTAAGGACAGACTAACCTGTTGGCAGGCTCCCATGGGAGGTGCATGCCGTTTCCCTCAGCCTGCCCACTACTTTGTGTAATGTGTCATGATCCTGTGCATGCCGTTTCCCTCAGCCCGCCCACTACTGTGTATAATGTGTCATGATCCTGTGCATGCCGTTTCCCTCAGCCTGCACACTACTTCCATGTATAATGTGTCATGATTCTGTTTCGTTCTGATGCTCATTTGTTTCTAGTGAGCATTAAGGTTCTTGTTCTAGGAGCAGCTCTGTCCTGGGGTATCTCTGCCACTGTTTCTCACACTGTCTCTCTCTGTGCTACGAATCCCTCTGCTGTGTTCCATATTTGTGGACCTGCAATCTCTCCACCTTAGGGAGCATCAGTCTCTTTGATAGCAGCTCAGGGCTGCTGCTCTTTCAGGCCACATGCATCTCAGTGCCTCTGTATTCTCTTCCTCCCTTCCCCTGTGTGTGCCCAGACACATCCTGGTCACAGCATCCTGTAACACAGTCCTCTGTATATATTTCTTTTCCCCTAAGAACATTGTCCTACCCAGGGTGCAGAGCCTTTCTTATACCCCCTCCCCACTTAAAAAAATAAAGTCTGAATGGCCTCCTTTGGCTCTTTCTGTTCACATCCTTGTCTGTCAGATGGCCTCTTGTTCACAGGAGGGCAGGCCCACTCTCCCCTCCCCTGAGCAGCCTCGGCACATGGTCCTTTGTTACAGTGTCCCTTCCTGAATGCCATTCCCTGCAGGCAGCAGCCTGTGTCAGTGTGCTTCCCAAGATGTGGGGTTCACTTATTTTTGTGTCTCATATATATTTTAGAGCAGTGCTCAGCCTTCTGTGGGAATGCATTCTATATTGGTTAAATGTTGTGTCTGTGAAATAAGAAGCCAGCAGATACATATTTGAGTGTATATGTTATATAGATCATGCTACTTTGGAAACAGTTGGGGGGGGGTGTAGAACAGAGACAGCTGCACAGTGCACCAGAGCTCAGTCCTGAACTGGTCACTCACACTGTCCTGAGCGGGTCACTCACACTGTGGGGCCTTGTACAGGCTCAGGGTTGTTAATCCATCTCACAGGCCTACACAGAGGTGCAGTCTGAACGTCGGTCAGGATCTGAGCCCAGGTTTCTGTAGGCCCTATCCTGCTTCATTTCACTTCACCATGGCTTAGGACTGTCCTGACCCCTGTCTGAGGTCTTCATTCCAGCTTTTCAGTTACAGGGATTAAGTTTAAAGAGTGATTGTTTCCCCCCTCCAAACAGTAATAGAAACAAAGTCTTTGTCATTTCTGTAGACTTTGCTCAAGCTTTAAGACTTAGCTTCATCCTTAGTGGGCTTTAAAATCACATCGATGTTCTTTGGTTGCTGTAGCAAAATACCACAGATAGGCCGGAACGCAGAAGCTTTCTTCCGTGTAGTTTAGTGGCCAAGAAGACCAAGGTCAAGGTGCTGGCAAGAGAGGCTTCATCCCGAGGCTCCTGGCTTGCCAGTCATCACCATCTCAGTGTGCTCCCCACAACCCGTTTGTCCACAGTGGGAGGGGGGTGTGTACGGTCTCTGATCGTTCTTCCTATGGGTACTGCCAGCTGGACCAAAGGCTCAGACCTAAGGTCTCCTTAAATCTTAATTACTTCTTTAAATATCCAATCCCAAATTCAGCCCACTAGAGATTAGGGATTTGGCAATGGAAGTTGATAACATACAATCATTCAGTTCACAAACAGCCTCTTTTCCTTTTAAGGTGACTATTAAATGAACTAGTTCCTGGTCATCAGCTTCTGGTAGTTTAATCAGTGTTAGCGGTTTGGGAATTGTGCTAATCGCTTTGTTCTTTTACAACGTTAGAATCATTGTGTTCCTTTATGTAGACCTGTCTTCAGCTCCTTGCCAAGCCCCAGGGGAACTTTCACTGCATTTGAATTTTGCTGTTTTATTGACTTTTTTTTTTTTTTTTTACTTTAATGCAGCTTTTAGTGAACTTTAACGAAGCTTTGTCTTATATGATATTCTGCATGTGGCTGGTAGTTTTATACCTATATAAGATGTACGTATGCATTCATTGTCTACTGGAGCCCAGCTGTGTGGGTCAGTGGGCTGCCATGTGATTACAGCCAGGATAAGAACAGGCCATATACCAGCAGAGCTGCAGCCATATGGAGGGGTTGCTCCTGAGTGGAGCAGAGGCCAGGAAAGGCTGCCCAACTCTAGCTAAAGCCCATGCAACAGGGAAGGGCTGCTATGCAGCCATCTGTAACCTATTATGGACATGGTGGAAGAATTCTAAGCTAGATGGTGCGTTTTGGCCTTGATATTTCTGGCAGTGAGCTTTGCTAGGGAGATCTCTTCCTTGAGAAGTTGTTTGATGAGAACTGTCAGTCAGGCGCTCCTGTGGGATGCCAGCCTGCCTCCAGGGTGTGGACCACTTAGAGCTCTGCATTATCTCCATAGTTACTTCAAGACAGTCTTTTTATCAGATCAGCGGAGAAACTATTTCAGAGTTCTGATTAGACTGAGGGTGGGTGGTTTGGTGGGGGAAGGTGTGGGTCCTCAGATTAAGAAAGAGGGAGGAGGTGATGGAGGCAAAGGGAGTGGGGAGGGGAAAGAGGGCAGAACCAACACATGGAGATGGGCAGAGCAAACCCAGCCCCCCCCCCCCCCAAGCTGTCCTATCAATGCCCTTTGCCAGCAGACCACTGGATTGCTAAGTAATATCATTTAGCTGGGAGCAGAAACCATCACTGGATCTGAAATGAGAGAACTACCCAGAGCAGAGGAATGTGGGCTTTGAAGGCATGTGCTGGCTTCAACTCCTGGTTCTGCCACTTGCTAGAGCTGTGATCATGGCTTTCTGGGCCTCAGTTTCCTTATCTTGGACATAGAAATAACAAATAGTTTGTAGAGTTAAACAACCTACTTTACAAGACTTTTGGGAATCCGCAGGGGAAACATTGGGGGTGCACAAGCTTGGGGCTCACACCAGAATCCCGTTTAGCTTGCTGTAGAACACAACCACATGGCCCAGAGAGGCCTGGTGTTCTAGGAAATTAAGCAAAGTAAATGAGCAACTCTGGTTGTACTTAGCTAGTGATTAAATAACAGTTAGTTAATGGGCTGTTAATGGTCCCCAGGTGTTGGTAATTCTGGGTATTTGCTTTCGAGAGCAGTTGTATAATTTCTTCTGGTACTTGGATTTTTCTTTAACAGAAAAATTGAAGTGTAACGGATGATGCTCTTGAGCGATTTAGGGGAAGATGGAATGGGGTGCTGCACCTAAGCCATTCGGTCTAACTACAGTCTAAGCTACAGCAGGAATCCTCAAGAGTTCAGCTGCTCTTACTGGGGCTCAGCTGACCACCTTTAACGTAGAGCTCTCTGCAAAGTTTGACACCCCACCCCCCACCCCACCCCACCCCATTCCTTCCATCACCTCCTGATGGCAGCCAGTGGCCCTGCACACACTGCAAGGAAGGAAAGACTTCTCAAATCACTTGACAGTTAACCTTCAGTCCTACCAAGTGTCAGAGAGACTGAACCCTAGAGTGCGGTTTGTTTGAGTGAGAGCCAAGATCATAGGACATTAAGCAAGAAAGGGACTTTTTTTTTCCTCCATAGCAGGCATAGAATTGGACTGTTAGCAACAAGAGCAGAGGAAGTGGACACACAGAATCCAGCATTCTGTACATGGGATGTAAGTCAGCACCACGGTTTACCAAGACATTTTGAATGCATTCGTCTTTTGAGGCAGCAATTATTTTCTAGTTCTCTCTCTCTCTCTCTCTCTCTCTCTCTCTCTCTCTCTCTCGTGCGATCTCGGGCTCACGCTCTCTCTCTCTCTTTATGAAATAGTTAAGAGAAATATTTATTTTAAAAGTATACATATACACATATATGCTATAACTAAAATAACTTTACACCTAACAGAAAAGGGGGGGAAGTAAAATATTTTTCATTTGGGAATTAGAAAACTTGAGTCATTCAAGAAACAATTTTTTTTTTTTGTTTTGTTTTTTTGTTTTTTCGAGATAGGGTTTCTCTGTGTAGCCTTGGCTGTCCTGGAACTCACTCTGTAGACCAGGCTGGCCTCAAACTCAGAAATTCACCTGCCTCTGCCTCCTGAGTGCTGGGATTACACGCGTGCGCCACCACGCCCGGCCCTTAGTTGTCTTTGTAACCCTGGTACTCCATGTGCCCCCTGTGACAGTGAAGACCAAGGCCTGGTGGGACGGGGCCTGCTCCCTAGTAGTCGTCACTGTAAGCCTGACTTGGGATGGTCTGACTGCCCAGCACTGTGTAGGTCCCAATCAGATTCTGTTGTCCTCATGGAAAGCCCCAGTTTCAAGGCTTCCGATTGGTCCTGGCTGGTCCGGCCTCAGTCTGATACAACTGTAGGACACTCTGCAGGTTAGTTAGTTTGTTAATAGGATTTTTTTTTAAATATTTATTTATTTATTATATGTAAGTACACTGCAGCTGTCTTCAGACATTCCAGAAGAGGGTATCAGATCTTGTTACAGATGGTTGTGAGCCACCATGTGGTTGCTGGGATTTGAACTCTGCACCTTTGGAAGAGCAATCGGTGCTCTTAACCACTAAGCCATCTCTCCAGCCCTGTTAATAGGATTTTTTATTAGATAGGTTTTAAGATTAAAAAAAAAAAGTGTGTGTCTCTCTGTGTGTGTGTGTGTCTGTGTGTGCGCGTGCGTGTGCCTGTAGAAACCTGAAAAGGACATTAGATCACCTAGAGCTTGACTTATAGTTGGTTGTGAGCTGCTCAACAACTTAGCTCTGCTGGCGGTGCTGAGAACTGAACTCGGGAAGAGCATCAAACACTCTTACTTATGCAGCCATCTCTCCAGCTCCCATGATGGGATTTAAAAAACAAAACAAAACAAAACCCCACAGGCTAAATGGGATCCTGTATCAAAGCAAAAAAAGAAAAGAAGTCACAGACTTTCCCCCATGTACGTACACATAAACACACACACACATACACACACACACACACACACACACACACGCATGCACGCACGCACAAGCACGCACATGTGTGTGCACACACACACATCTCTTTTTCCCTTTGTGGAAACGTTCAAATACACAAAATGACTGAGCAAACAGCTTAAGGAACGTGTTGTCTCTCTCCTTGGTGTTCAGGTAACATCACTTCTCGATAGCACAACTCCTTTCCTGGTGGTTCCATGTCATTTGATAAGAAGTGGGCAGTTCTCAGTGGACTAAATAATCAATATCTTTTTTTTTTTTTTTGGTTTGATGTTTGCCTTTACTCGGAGAGATCAGAGGCTTAGGGAACACAGGAAGGTCCAGGGCTGGGCTGGTCCTTTCCAGCAGAGGGAAAGGGTATATAACTGCTGGTGTTCCCCTAGCTGCTGCAGCTCCTGTTCGCCACCGCTTGTGTGAGGGACTTATCTTACAGAAAGTCTTGCTAGAGGAGACTCGGGAAGCATGCAGGTTTCACACACACCGGAGCAGTAAGGCATTTGTACTGAGGGTGGAAGGGGCTTACTCAGCCCTGTAGAGGATGGCAGGGTGATACAGTGAGCCCCGGTTGAATAATTGAAACTGCCCAAGGGCGACCCCAGACCTGCCGACTGAGTCATGGTTTGTGTCCTGGGCCCTCGGTTCTCTCACGTGTGAGTGAAGCAGTGTGCTTTGCCTCAAAGTGCACAGACTCAGTTCGGAAACTACAGCAGTTGCTAACGCTTACACATGTAAAAGTGGCCTGCAAACCTGATGGGACACAGGCTTCCCCTCTCAGATTTTATTTCTTTTCTTTTTTTGAGACATGATCTCACACTGTAGCCTCCGCTGGTCTAGAACTCACTATGGGCTCCAACCCACAGGAGTCCACTTGCCTCAGCCTCCCGAGTAATAGTGGGTTACAGACGTCAGCTACCATGGCTGGCTTCCATCTCACATATTGAAGAAGGACCTGAGGTTGTCCTAGGTAATCACTTAAGTCAAGGACACTAAGCTGAAAATAACAGCTTTGGGGCTGAAGGTTGAGATGGCTCAATGGGTAAGAGCACCCGACTGCTCTTCCAAAGGTGCAGAGTTCAAATCCCAGCAACCACATGGTGGCTCACAACCATCTGTAACGAGATCTGACTCCCTCTTCTGGAGTGTCTGAAGACAGCTACAGTGTACTTACATATAATAAATAAATAAATCTTAAAAACAAACAAACAAACAAAAAAAAAACACTTGTTCTTGCACAGGACTTGGGTTTGAATCCCAGCACTCACATGGTGGCTCAAAACTGTCAATGTTTTCAGTCCCAGGAAATCCAACACCCTCTTCTGCCATCCTATGGCACCAGGCATGCAAGCTGTACAAAGATATACATACAAGCAAGGCATATACATAAATATATCTAAAAAAAATTTACAATAAAAATATCAGCTATCTAGGAGCAATTTCCTCACGATTTTGAAATCGTGGAAGTACTTTTACATAACTTAGTCTGTTTGATTAGACAGTGGTCGCTTTTTTCTTCATCTGTGCCAAAAATAAATAAATTGAGCAAGCTGTTTATTTCCGAAGCAGCCTGACATGGGGTGGTGGGGGACGACTAAGCAGCTCCCTCCATTAAGCAGAGGTAAATTAGGATTGAGAGTAATATTGTAGGTGCCACAAAGACTCCTGGGAAGTTGACTTGGAGATTGTGAAATCCCATGATGTCCGATAAAGTTGTGGATGTTTTCCTGTGACTCAACATTAATGAAAAAGAAGTTACTTGCCCCCTTTTAAAAGAAAGGAACCAAGGTAGGGATTAAGCCTCAGTGACTTGTGACATTTTTGTAGTACTAGAGTTGGTAATTCTTGCTTTCAACTTCCTTTTGCAGGCTAGCCAACGACCAGGAGAAATAGAGTGGAAAATGCAAAACAACGAAATCATTAAACCTGCCAAGTACTTCTCGGAGCTGGAGAAGAGCATCCTGCTTGCCTTGGTGGAGAAGTACAAGTATGTGCTGGAATGCAAGAAGAGCGACGCACGGACTATTGCTCTCAAGCAGCGGACCTGGCAGGCCTTGGCCCACGAGTACAACTCGCAGCCCAGCGTGTCGCTGCGGGACTTCAAACAGCTCAAGAAGTGCTGGGAGAACATCAAGGCTCGGACCAAAAAAATTATGGCCCACGAGAGGCGGGAGAAGGTGAAGCGCAGCGGAAGCCCACTGCTGAGCAGCCACGTCCTGGACAAGGAGAAGATCAGCAGCATGCTGCCCGAGCAGCTGTACTTCCTTCAGAGCCCACCGGAGGAGGAGCCCGAGTACCACCAGGATACGGCCGCCCAAGGTACCCCTCCGCACCCAGCGGGCCGCGCTGGCTATAGCCGCTTGATACTGCAATTGTGAAATGATTCGTAGTGAGGAAACTTGCAAGAAATGTTGATATCAGACTGGGGCGTTGCAGTTATGTTATTGCTTAACCATAAAGAGCTGTGTGTGTATCATGCTCGTTAAGAAGGCATGGTTGCTTAGCACAAACTATCTCCACTTTATTAAAGGAAAGTGGATGGAGATTTATAGTCATTGACTTGGTCTTTTAAAAAGTTATTATTGAGGGCCTGCAGTGTCAGGTACAACATTCAAAAGGCCATGCTAAATGAGTAAACTATTTCCAGTTAAGAAACAAGTACAAATTAGTGACTAGAGAGATGGCTCTGTGGTTCCAAGCCCTCGCCACTACTCTTACAGGGAACCAGAGTTCTGTTCCCAGAACCTACATTGGGCAGTGTACAACTGCCTGTAACTCTGCCCCTGGGAATCAATACCTTCTCTGGTGTGTGCAGGCACCCACATGCTTATAAGTTGTGGTGTTTTAGAGAAATCCTAGGGACAAAGCTTAAATGTTAGCATACTCCCATGGGAAAGAACAAAAGAGCTCACATAGTTCTTAAGAGTTAAGAAGGGACTGTTGATAATCAAAGTTGTAGTGATAACTTGTAGTTTCCAAAGGCTGGCATCAAGGGGTGCCTCCTGTCCCCAGGCAGGCAGAGAGTGTGCAGAGATAAATTTTCAACAGTTCCCGACCCTTTTAGGACAGGAAGTGGCCTCTTTATATAAAGATTCACCGCAGTAAGCGGAGGAAGGTCGGTGAGGACACTCCAGGGCTGCACAGAGGTGCTCTGAGGACCCACCAAGCACTGGCTGGGGAAATCTGCTTCTTAGCTTGCAGAGCACTGAAGCCAGTGTCCCCAGAGTATACAGAGCTCTCAGGGACTAGCTCTTGTTAATTAAAAGTCATAAGAAACTGTCTGAAACCATGAGTGCTGTGTGGAGTGAGAAAGGTAATCACCATGTGAGCCAAGTCCAGACCCCTGATTAACACGTCCCCCTACGAGCAGATCATCCCGGGAAGCTAAATTAGGACATAAACTCGGCTTGCTAATCGGCTGATCAAGGCTGAGGCCAGGCTGGGTGATGAGGTGGTCAGGGTCGTGGGCTTCATGTCTCATTTCCTGATGTTCGGAGACCCGTCTGGAGTTTGATTTGTGGGTAACTCTTGGCACCTACAGTTCACATGGGCACTGCCAGCTCTCTCTATCTCTCCTATGCTTCTGTGTGGCACCCACTTCCTTTGCTCAACTTTGTAGCTCTATTACTTTCGATCTTGGCCACAGAGCATCCAGTCAGTGCCACACTGTAGGAGTGGTTCTGGGGATGGAGGGAAGTGAGTTAGCAGTGTTGCTTCCCACATGGCTAGCTGTCCTAGATTGTATCAATTTTACAGGTATTTTTATTGATATAAGTTACATTTACTCTGTGTGTGTGTGTGTGCTTTATGTGTGTGACATGTTATGGTCAGAGGATAACTTTCGGGCGTTTTCTATCCTGTGAATCCTGGGGATTGAACTCTGATGTCAAACTTGGTGACAAATAGCTTTATCCGATGAGCCATCTCACCAGCCCTCATAGGGTTCATTTTGGGAACAAAACACCTTTTTTCCTCACACTTTTAAAATCTGAGGTCGGATATAGAGATTTTACTTCATAATTTTTTTTCCCTTTGGAAAAAATGTAATTCATTCACTCAGATAGAAATTTTGAGCAAGAAGGAAATAAAATATGGATCTTCTTTTCTTCCATTCTTTTTCTCTCCCTTTCTCTCTCTCTTTTTTTGTTTTTGTTTTTGTTTTTGTTTTTGAGAAAAGGTTTCCAAGTGGCTGTCCTGGAACACACTCTCTGGACCAGGCTGGCTTTGAATTAGCAGAGACCCCCATGCCTCTGCCTCCTGAGCACTGGGGCTCAGGGTGTGTGCCACCACCGCCCGGCTTGCTTTCTTTTCTCTATTTCAGATTTAGTCTTATTCTGTACCCCTGGCTGGTCTGGAACTCGTTATATAGACCAGGCTGTCGTTGAGCTCAGAGAGGTCTCACTGACTCTGCCTCTCAAGTACTAGGATTAAAAGTGTGCTATTGAGATTTATTTGATTTTACACATATGTGTGATTTTATGTATGTATGTATGTATGTCACACACACACACACACACACCAAAAGTTCCTTCTACCCCTCTTCCTTCTCTCTCCGTCCCTCCCTCCCTCCCTCTCTCCCTCCTCCATTTCTCTCTCCCCCCTCCCATTCTCCCTCCCTCTCTCTCACCCTCCTCCTTTCTCTCTGTCTCTTATACACAGTAGTAATTAAATTAAACAAACAGAAGATGAAAACAAAATGCTAGGATCACCAGAGATCCTTTCTGGCACTTGGTGGGGGAAAGTAGAAGGTTTGAACACTGTGTGTTGGTTTTGTATTTTCAGAACTTCAGTTCTAATACAGCACCCCCAAGTGGCAGGAAGCTAATAAGCAGTTGCATTGTGAGTGGAGACAAGTGAGATGTTCTGTAATCACACACCACATTCTGAAGCTTTAATACCACCAAGAAATCTCAGCAATAATTTAATGTTAATTGCATGTTTAAATAAGTTTCTAGATATACTGGATTAAAATATATTACAGAATCAGTGTAGCTTTTGTAATGTCAAGCAGGATGGAGTGGAGTTCAGCAGGCCCCACTAGAGGCCTCCCCTCACTACAGTTTTGTGGGAGATGGTATCGCTGTGCCACCAACGATGTCCTTGGCTTTGTCAGAGGCTTTCGTAACACGTGCAACAGTGTTTGAACACACTGGTCTTACACTTAAGGAGCATAATTAGGAACATACTTATAAGAAAGCCAGCATTTGTCCTGTAAGCACCGGCTCTTTAAAACACTTTCCAGTGTGCAGATGTGGTGCTCTGTGATAATTGAATTATCCGTTCTGTGGAATGGGTAGGAAGAAGGGTGGCCATTAGGTAGAATGGCAGGTTAAATAAATACCAACCCAGGGAGGTCATCAGGGCTGGCACAGCACCCTTGCATTGAGCCATGTCTCTAGTCACTTAGATACATTTAGGAGAACTAGGCATGTTTAGTAGCAGCCTCGTATTTGGGAGAAGTAATATTTAATTTTGAATGCATTGTATCTCTATTATGAAGCTATAATAAAGTCATGTGAACATTTACTTCTAGGTCCCATTATTCTTTCAGGCTGTGACCTCAGGTACAGAGGACTATGGCGTATTCCAGTTGTGGCGCTCCTGCACCCTTGGTCTGTGGCACAGTCCTCTTGTGTGTTAGTTCTGTGTGTATTTCCTTTTGATGCTCATGCCTCCTCCATCCTCCTGTATTACACCCAGATGGACCTGCCATGCATTGGCGTTCCCTCACATGCACTCCTTAAACCTGTGCTATGGCTGGCTCTCCCTTCTCACTTTTCTCACCTAGAGTAGCCAGTTTAAGATCTGGGTCCATGAATGTGTGTAAGCCCAGCCTTTTAATTTTAGTTCAGATGTAAAGGCCTTCCTTATGCACCCACCCCACTGTTCAGATTTTCTCAGTCATCCTTTTCCTCCGTTCTGAAGAGGATAATGAGATTGTCCTGCACAGTTTTCTTCTCATCCTTTCATAGCTTTAGGAGGCTTTTCCCGTGGATGCTAATTTTACTCAAATTACCCAAGTGATAGAACACCCTCTTGGCTGTGTGCTCCTGCATCCCAGAAAGCCTTCCTACTCTTTGCATAGAATTGGGTTTTCTACTTTGGGTGGCATTGTTTCACCTGGGAGAGAGATGGTAGGGTGTGTGTTTGCAGCAAGCTACTATTCCCAGGCTAGGCTTTTTCCAGTCGAGGGATGGTTCAGCCTATCCGGGTACTTGTTTCTGTATTGCTGCTAATGTTTCTTTGAAGGTCACTTTACTACTCTATGTGGCTTTGAGTCCTGTCTTCTGCCAGTCTTAAGAGGTGTAGCCATTTTTCTATGGAATGTGTATTTAGCACACATTTTGAAAAGGGTAGTTTAGAAGAGTTCTTTCTTATGAACATTAAGATGCTGTGATTTTATTGTTATGCAGACCTGGATCTGAATCCTAGATTTTCATCTAGCCAGATGGCCTTGGATACTGTAGTCACACTGTCTCACAGGGCTGTAAAGATTAGAGGCGGATTGTACCTGTTGTGTTACACATGAATGGCAGCTGCCACCACCGGGTCCTTGAAGCCTAGAACTGAGATAAAGGTGAACAGTGGGGAGTTGGGAGAAAGCCTTACATCATGATGAATAACGTTAAAGACTCCTACAAGAGGAATCAAAGTTCTGAGGCTACAAGTGTCCCCAGAAGTCTTCAAAAACAAAAGCCGTTTTCAGGTCTAAGCTTTTCAGATTGGAAAGGTACTGAGGTAGATGCTCATATTTGAGGGCCGCTGTCCAGGTTACCGTTCCCCATTCCTTTGTCCAGTGCCAGTCCCTCAGCTGTGTCATGCGGAGAGAGATGTGTCCCACTGTGTCAGTTAAGTGCACATGCATGTTCAGTGCTCGGTGCTGCCCCAGGCTCTGCTGGTCTCTGGGTGAGAGTAGAGTGAGGCAGGTTCTATCCCCAAATTGCTGGGGACTTGAGGGGAGGCCAAAGGCCCTTTTTCCTTTCCTTTCCTTTTCTTTTCTTTTCTTTTCTTTTCTTTTCTTTTCTTTTCTTTTCTTTCTTTCTTTCTTTCTTTCTTTCTTTCTTTCTTTCTTTCTTTTGTAGGGGAGGGGTTAGATATTTGTTCATTTTAAAGATTTTTTTTATTTTATATATAAAATATTTTAATTTATGTATATTTTTTGTATTTATGTATATAGTATATTTCATGTATCTTATGCATATTTTTATTTTATGTACATGTTTTGCCTGCACTTACATCTTGTATGCACATACATGCATGTAATGCCCATAGAGGCCAGCAGAGGGCATCATATTCTCCTGGAACTGAAATCAGGGTGCTGGGAATCAAACCTGGGTACTCTGGAAGAGCAGCAAGTGCTCTTAATAGCTGAGCCATTTCTCCAGTCCCAGATATTTATTTCTGAGCCAGAAGTCAGCTATCAATCCCAAGCTAACAGCAAACAGGCATACGGCTACTTCAGTCTTCTAAGTTGGAAGGAGGGGGCAGACATGTATGATAATGCCTGGCTTAGGCCACTGGGCTTGGTGAGGGTGCTAGGGAGACAGTCCCATTGTCTAGATGATATGGAAGCATTCTTTTTAATTTTTTTCTCTACCAATAGTTTCAATATTTCAGATTGCTGTATTTCTTATTTAGCCTTAATTAGAGACTACTTCTAGTTGTTACCTTAACCCTTGGAGCAGAACCATCCAGACGGTAGCCATTCTCCTTTCATTAACAGAGCATTCCAAATTAGGTTTCCCCCAGCAGCCATGATTAACATTCCCAGTGTCCCATCTTCCAGAGTAACGTAATGGACATATAATGTACCCAATTTTGTTAACAAATTAATATTACTTTTCTCTAAGGAGAAGATTCTCATTATTGAGAATGCAGAGCTTCTCAAGAAAGTCTGGAGTCACAGCTAGAAAACTCCTGGGGGCATAGGGAGTGTGCTGGAGATGGAGTTCCACTGGGAGACTGCTTGCCTACAGTGGAAGCCCTGGGTTCAGTTCTTAGCATCACATAAAACCAGAAGTGGTGGTGTAATGCCAGCACTGGGGAGTGGGCTGGGCAGTAGAACCCGGAGGATCAAAAGTTCAAGGTTATCCTCAGCTACATAGTAAGTTGGAGGACAGCCTGGGCTAGAGACTTTCTGACAAGCAAGCAAGCAAACCAACCAACAAAATGACTCCGTGAGTTATTGGAGTTAGTGAATCTCTTACTGAAATTCTCTAGTACTGATATTAACCACCAGTGTAAACATGCACCCATGCAGAGGCATCCTTTTGTATCCATGTGCTCCCTCCTTGTGGATTAAAGGGTTCGGCCAGTAAGTATTACTAGCCATCCATTGGGTAGCAGGGCAAATAATTAGTATCTAAGGATAAGTGAAATGAGCAAGGCCTGGTGCCAAAATATAACACGGCATGCTGAGTGTTGTGAAGGAGAACCCTTACGAAGGAGAAGTCTGAGGTTTCAGAACAAGCAGTGTTGGCCCTGAACCAGCAGGAATCACAGAGGAGGTTGGAAATCAAAACGTGGTGACTGTTGAAGCACTGAGCCTGACGTCAGGGGAAATAGGGAGGCAGCCACAAACAGAGGCATGACCTTAGAGGAGTGTCGGGGTAGGGCTGAAGTGCAGTGCTACAGGACAGTCTGAAGAGTCAAACAGGAAGATACAAAGTTGGGGCCAGATTATTAGTTCAAACTGAGACCAGAAGCAGAGATGTCCCGGACCTCAGGGGGTAATGAAAGGGGAAGGGGTGGATGTAGCAAGAGCCTTGGTATTCCAATGAGCCGCAAGGGGAGTTCGCGATGAAAACTCTGGGAGGGCAGTGAGTCAGGTGCTAATGGAGGAAGGGGGTTTTCAAGTGCGGAGGAGAGGGTAAGGGAGATAATAATAAATGTCCTTGTTGCCTCCTCCCCGCAGGGCTGCAGTTGACAGCCAGATGGAAGCGGTTAAAGAGGCATGGAGGGAGCTAGCTGGAGAGTGAGACTTATCCCTGAGGAAGAGTGAGTGTAGGGGCTGACTCCCATGGCAGGAAGCCCTGTGGCACCCTTGATAAAACAAAGGCTTGAGGCTGATGGAGGAACTGTCAAAGGTGATCGCATGGGGCAGGTAGCACGAAAACTCTGTTCACACTCTTGCCCCAGCCCGCGACCTCGTACTTCTCAGAGTCAGGCATTTTTCAGCTTGGAATTTTCATCACCATCTCGGGCTCCCTGACTCATGATAATTCTGTTCTCTGAGCACATCCCAGTGTGTGGTTCTAGAAACGACAAAGTGAAACGTGTCATCAAAGTCAGATGTGGTCAGAGGACCTGGACGTGAGGGCCGAATGCAGACACTACTTTAGATTCCTCCTGCAGTGGAGGACCCTGTCCCTTGGAATTGGATTGATGTTTTTCTTCTGCCTGTAAAATCGTTTAACATGTTGCCTGCTGCTGTTTTTGTTGTTATTGTTTCCAGAGTCCTTTGCTGCTTCTAATCGAGAACTGTGTGAGGATGAGAAAGAGTTCGGGCATTTTCCGGTCTGTGAGGGAACCTCACAACCCGAACCTTCGTGCTCAGCCGTCAGAATAACCGCCAATAAAAACTACAGGAGCAAAACCCCTCAGGAAGGTGCTTTAAAGAAGATGCACGAGGAAGAACATCACCAACAGATGTCCATCCTCCAGCTGCAGCTGATCCAAATGAATGAGGTGCACGTGGCCAAAATCCAGCAGATAGAGCGCGAGTGCGAGATGGCCGAGGAGGAGCACAGGATCAAAATGGAAGTCCTCAATAAAAAGAAGATGTACTGGGAGAGGAAGCTGCAGACGTTTACCAAGGAGTGGCCCGTCTCCTCCTTTAACCGGCCCTTTCCCAATTCACCCTAAGACTTGGGGATGGCTCCCTTGTAGTTAATCTGTGTTGGCAAGGCGAGTGTGGGGTGTGGCCTTTGTGGTCACTAGCCTGCAACAGACCTGCGTCTAGGTGGATTAGAGTGGTAGTAGTCACTTATTTAAGGATACATTCAGGTAAACAGCTGCACCCCGTCTACCCCCGAGGTGGCCAAGAAGCTGTTACAGTCTTCTAAAAGTCACCACTATGCGTGCTATAATTCTGAATGTAACGTTCTTAATTAGAATTCATAGACGAACCATGTGTGAGTGTTGTATTTTTCTTTTTCTTTTTTCTTTTTTTTTTAAGAAATGCAAGATAAAGGAGTGTGGCTGGATTTTGACTTTATCCTTTAGTGGGTTTTTGTTCATTTGTTTTTCAGATGACTGGAGCTTTTACACCCAGGTAGCCCACCCCATTGTGTGGCTGGGTGCTTGGCTGTTTCCCCACCTCGGGAGTGTACTAGGAGTGTGGCCGTTTGACGAGCCGAGCCTTTGGAGGGGTGTTTCCTCATGTGGGTCACACACTGCCTTTTAAGACTTTCCCCAGACAGGCTTTCCAACCAACCATGTCTCCAGCAGAGGCAGCTTCAGTACAAATTAAGAACTTTGAGGGCTTAATGTTCATTTAGGTTCCTACATCCTGTTTGTTTTATTAAAAATGTCTTAAAATTTTATAGTTACACTGTGTATGTTTTTAAAGGTGCTGCCATCCCAGCCCAGATCCCTCCCAACTTCTTACTGCTGAGCAAATGGTTGTCTTGACTTTAGTCTCTAACCCCTTAGGAGAGGTGCCGTCCTCGCTGTGCTCATCAAGGTGTGAGCTGATGATAATGCTGGTGCTGCACCACCCATCAGGGTTAGTATTTATACCCAGCTGTCACCAACATGTTTGGAGATGCAGATGCATAAAAGGGTGTTTTGATTGAGCTTTGCTACTTCTGCTGTAGCCTGATGTTTAAAAAGTTTTTTTAAGAGTTGGGGGTAGTAAGTAGCTGGAAGCAACAGAAAGACCCTTAAGTGCCAAGGCAGATGAACAGTACAGTGAGTTCTGTATTGGGGGGTGGGTGGAGGAGTAACAGTCAGAGCTGGTGTTCTAAGTGTGGCTCTGCCAGGTGCTGTGTGACTCTCGCCAACTCCCTAAAACCTTGACCCGGTGCTTCCTGTCCACAGAATGAGGGAGTTGAGCCAGACATTTGGAGCCTGCTTCAGCTCCGTAGCTACAGCGTGGCTTGTGCCGCCTTCTGTGCATACTGCTGACATCCTGGGTCTACACAGAGTTGTCTCCAGGAGTGGCTGAGCTTTGGAATATGGGTCCCAGGGCCTGTTAGGTTTTGTATGGTTCACACAAACTCTCTATTTGCGTGCTGCATATGATGTAAGCAGATATCAATTTTGTACATTGAATCTATTTTAAATATTTTAGAGGAATTAGTCCATTATTTTAGATACATCCTGCAATGAGAGATGAGAGGTAGGATCCTGTCATGGGGGTTTCTGTTCTTAGTTTTTATCAGATGGAGTCTTTAGAGAATGAATGGTTTGGAAGTCTCAAGTTCAGATGGTATGCAGAAGATAGAAATGGGCTCCCTATGGCCTGCTTCAGGATCGAGACAGGGACGGACAACATACATTTAGATGCAGAGGGCTGCCTTTGCCTCACGTACTGATCTATCCAAACATCGTATTAATATGCACATCCAGAGTAAGGCGTGAGATTCTGTTCTGACAAGCTTCCGGATTATGCCTGATTTGATCCTCTGCTCAACACATCTCTGAGTGACAAGGACTTAAAGGGACCTTAGGAAGTCTCCCATCTTTTGTATACATCGATGTGGAGGTTCTAATTTTCTAAGAATTTATGACTTACACTCACAAACAGCAACACAGAATAACAAAAATGGCAATGCATTTTAATTGAACAATAAAAGCATTGAACTAATTCCTAACTGAACAAATACAGGATAATTAAGCCAGAGCATAAAGCCCCTAATGGTATTTATGAGTTTACAATAGTAGTTTGCAATATTTGGCTATGTGTTAGAAATAATATTTTATAAATAATTAGTCCCACTGGGTCTCACTTCCAGAGGGTTCTGAGTCAGTTGGTTTGGGGCGGGGCTTGTTACTCAGTATTTTTGGAAGCTTTATAGGTAATTATGATGCATAGTTAAGATTGAGAGCCACTTTGTGCGGTTTACGAATGTATTTCAGTTGATCCTTAATTCCACAAAGCCATGGAGGAGTAAGGAATTGATGCTCAGAGAATAAGGATGTTCAGAGGAGAGCCCACCTGGCACCAGGCCTGTAGCCAGTACATAGCAAAGGAGAGCTTTAGGGTCGAGCTTAGTTCTGAGATGCACAGCCCCACCTGCTATGTATCTTTACCCTTTAGTTTGAGGCTGTACCAAGGATGTATTTTATTCTGAGACTCAGATGATGTTACAGAGTGCTTGCCGAAGCAGCTTCATTCATGAACAGACAGCACATCCCAATTCATTTTGCTTTTGAGCCTTTTATTTCCTGAGGTAGAAATGCAATAACCATTTCTTGACAGGAATTGTGAGCCAGATACACATAAAAAATATTAAGACATGATTCAACACCATGGACATTGCCCGGGGGGGAGGAGGGAGGGGCCTGTACACAGCTGACTATAGATTCAGCCAGTACACATCTTCAAATGTTCTTTTAGTTGAGGGCACAGAACTAAGAAAAGTGAAGAAAGAAATGCTAGAATTGTGGCGTTTGAATTGAGTCTGTAGAGCTGACATTTTGGCAGGTAGGGGTTTGGAAGAGAATGTCACTAGATGGCACACAGATGGGAGAATAGTGAACTACAGGGGAATTTTCAAATCTGATTGGAACTGTTCACCAGGAGGGAAATTAGAAGCTGGAGCCAAGGGGCAAGGAGTTGGGGTGACAGATAGGTGGCTTTGGCTTTGGGCAGATAAGATGACAGGACCCAGAGGAGTCGTGAAAGGAGACCAGCGTCCTGACTAAGGTGGATTCAGAGCTGCTTTGTTGATTGTTTTTGTTAGAGAGGAGTTGAAGAAGTTCAAAGCTAGACTTGGGAGAACAATACTGATAATAATACTGAGATGAAGATGCAAATGCCCTCTGGGATATTTGACCTGTCCTCCCCATGCCTAAGCACACACACTAGTATTTGTTCCCAGTTCTTTGTCTATCACGTCTGCAGTGACTTCCTCCTTGTCACCTGCCATTGTTCCTTCCACCTGTTCACTTGAACTGGCCTTATTCGGTCCCTGGTCACCCAACTTATTTGGCACTGCCTCTGTCACCAGTTCCTCCACTGCCATCAGGGGCACCTCATTCAGTATCTTCTACTTTGGGTTGCACAAGACGACCTGAGGAGCTTTGGGGTTTTGTTTGTTTGTTTGATTGATTTTGTTTTTATCCCATGTTGAATAACAAATCCCTGGCTGGAAAAGATTAATGACTTCCATGTATGCATATCACAGCTCCTTTTAAAAATCAAATATGGGATCCTGCCCAGTGGGTCCATGGCTTAGGAATGTTTCAAGGGGGATGCCAGGACAATCTTCAGATGGCATTTTCTTCTTGGTTCCGCTTCAGGAGGCAGAGCTGGCATGGTAGGAGAGTACATTTGAGTTGTCAACAGTCCCTGCAGTGTCAGGTCAATTACATCAGCACTTGGTCCAGACCAGAGGAAAGGAATGATTGTGCCTCCTGGGAATGTCACAAGGACCTGATAATTATATTTGGCAAAGCTATGAGGAGTGGCTCTCTAATGTCATCGCTAAGGATTACCCTTTTAGTAGCATCTCTGGACTGCCTGAGCTTTTCAGAGGGGTGGTACTTCATTTCTGTGCCTTCCCCTCCCCAATGTTGGGCCTCTTGATCCTCTTGCTCCTCCCTGCCCTTGCTAGCTATCTATATTCTCTTGTCTTCCCTCCAAACCCCATCCCCACTCCTAACCTCCCCCCCAGCCCCTCTTCTGCCCTCACCATAGCTTTCACTCTCCCATGGTAGAGGTGGAAGGTGTGGATGCTGGTCCTGCAGATGCTCTGAGGGCAGCTCCCTCCGCACCCCAGGCAGTCTCAGGACAGATCAGTTGATTTATTTCCATGCTGCAGTCGCTACCTTCGTGTTCGTGGGACTCAAGAGTCATGGGAAAGGTGACCAGGAACCTGTGACAGCAACCACTTCTTTCCCAATTGTGCCATATATTATGCTCTTCCACACAGTTTACTAATCTCTGCCTCAGTTTCTCCATCTGTAAGTGATGTAATACTTATCTACCTCCCTTGGATGTTGTGAAGATTAGTATGTGTTGGTAAAGCACTTCTGAAATAAAGAATGATACCAAGCACTTGACATTACTGTCGTCGTGGATGCACTGCTATAGAGGCTGCCTGAGAGTGGAGCTAAGCAATAGAGCTGGCTGACAGGCTTCTGCTACCACGCCCAGCTTAGGCAAGACTAAGGATAGAACTCCAGCCCTCTTAACCTAATAGACAGTTACTCTACCAGCTGAGTTACATCCCCAGGCCCATGGTTATTTTCCTTATGAAAAATTTCAAGATTGCACTTCTTTAAATAGTCCTTTGGTACATTTATAGTGAGGTTCAGTTTGTAGGAATGTGATCTGTGCGGTTTTTTTGTTTTTGTTTTTTTTTGTTGTTGAGACTACAGACTTAGAATCTGGTTACTACCTAACAGTGTCGTCTATTGTCATTAGATAGAAAATGCTTGTGTGGCACTGGTGATCAAACCTGGGGTCTCACACGTGCTAGGCAAGTTTTCTATCACTGACTGACACCACAGTCCTAGATGAAAATGTCTACGCCCACACGATCCAAATGACCAGCTGTGAGTGAAGTTCCCTCGCTGTCAGCATCACTCTGACTTCTATTTCTACTTGGAAAATGTCTTCAACACATCAGTTTAGGGTGGTGGTGGGGTAACTTTATATATTATCATGGAATGATAGGAACTCTCCAGCCATAAGCCTGAAATGCATTTTCAAACTCTGGCTAAGATATTAAATTCTGGTCTGTCTGAGTTTCCTCTTCTGTAGGTTTGCTGGGGGGGGGGGGGGAGTTCAAATCCTGTATGTTAAAGGCTGATTCTGTTTAGTCAAAAGGATATATAAGGCCTGGTATGGTGGCTCACACCTTTGTGATCCTAACTTTGGAGAGACAGAGAGTGAGTTCAAGGTTGTCTCTAGTTACATAGCAAGTTTGAGGCCAGCTGGGGCTACTTAAGACCTTACCCCCCCCCCCCAAAAAAGCCCAAAACCTCAAAACACCCAAACCAAGATTCTTGTCATCGTGGGAATAGGAACTGCGTGTTAGCAGCAGAAGATAAGGTTTCAGTACCTTTTCTGTCCCATTATCTAGTTCAGGAAACAAGAAGAAGGAGAGCAGGCTGGTGCTCTGCTGGCAAGACCAAGGGGAACCTGGGTTCCTGGGAGGGCACAGAGCTGGAACTCCGTGTCTTCCTTGCATATGTTAGACATGCAATCTGCCATTAAGTTACATCTGCAGTTTCTGGACCTAGATTCGTATCCATCAGTCTCCAAAGAGTTTTGTTTGTTGTTTTCTTATTTGAATGTGCTGGTATTAGAAGTTCTGAGGGGGGCTGGTGAGATGGCTCAGTGGGTAAAAGCACCCGACTGCTCTTCCGAAGGTCCCGAGTTCAAATCCCAGCAACCACATGGTGGCTCACAACCATCCGTAACAAGATCTGACGCCCTCTTCTGGAGTGTCTGAAGACAGTTACAGTGTACTTACATATAATAAGTAAATAAATCTTTAAAAAAAAAAAAAAAAAAAAAAAGAAGTTCTGAGGGATTGGAAGTCAGCTTCTCCAGTCACTCAGCCACTGTAACACTAGGAGCAGATCTGCTCTCCTGAGGTTTCCTGAATCTTAGCTTAAAGGGGTTGGAGCTATCCAGGGGATGTCATTCTCAGGGCAGAAGTACAAGAAGCCACGCACAACTGCAGACTAGTCCATATTCTGTGTTATGTTTGCTGTTCTCAGCCTATGCAATTGACGTGGCTGAGCCTGAAGTCGAGAGGGAAGTAGGGGTCCTCTGCAGAAGGTAAATATTTCTAAACAATAGTTCAGTCTATCAGAAGATTACAAGAGAGAAGGGAGCTAGCCAGACACCAAGGAGTTGAGATTTTAAGTCAAAGGTCAGAAAATCTAGTTGGGAACTGCATTTCCCACCACCCACCTCTTTCTTCTGTCTTCCCTTTTTCGTTTTTCTTTTTTTAGGGAGAGAGGATTGAAAATTGTAATGACAATAAATTGAATTTCATTGGGTTGTTGGTTTAAGTGAATGATACAAAATCCCCCTTACTGATAATGGAATTATAGCCTTACAGCCAGAAAAATTCACG
The DNA here is from genome assembly GCF_900095145.1 of Mus pahari. Lineage (NCBI taxonomy): Eukaryota > Metazoa > Chordata > Mammalia > Rodentia > Muridae > Mus > Mus pahari. Next base: position 3,139,363 of record NC_034595.1, read on the forward strand.
AAAAGTAGAGCTGGTCCCAAGTTTATAGTGCCCCAGGCTCAGAGTCACTGTCCAGCATTGCTAGCCTGAGCCTGAGAAGAGATCAAAATTCAAAACTTTCTTTATCCATAGAATGATAGTCAATTTTGCACCATCACAAAGTAAAAACTCCAGTGGTTGGAGGCTGGAGAAATGGTTCAGTGGTTAAGAACATGTCCTGCTCTCCCAGGGGACCCTCCATCAGTTCTCAGCACCTGTGTCAGGTGGTGTACCCTGAAACACCCGTGAATCACAGGTGTTGCCCCTGGAACTCCACCCTCTTCTGCCTTTCTCAGGTACTTTCACTTACATTGACATGCCACTCCCCATACCCTACACAGGCACATATGCAAAGACATAGTTTTAAAAATAAATTATCCCAACCTCCCCAAGAGTTGAAATATTAAAATCATGCAGTTTTTAGATCTAGAAAAGTACCTGTCACATAAGAAACTATAAACTTTAGAATATGTTTCTCGAGGTATATGGTTTTTTTTCGAGACAGGGTTTCTCTGTGTAGCCCTGGCTGTCCTGGAACTCACTTTGTAGACCAGGCTGGCCTCGAACTCAGAAATCCACCTGCCTC